>NC_051395.1:39606854-39624214 GCF_015228065.2 Penaeus monodon | reverse complement strand
GTGGAGGCACCAGCTGTTTCGCTGGTTCAGCTGATGCTCCCGATTCGGTCATGGGGGTCGTCTGAGGGGGGCTCAGAGACCTTCCTGGCCGGGGTGCTGCCTGGAGGGGCCAGCACGAGAGTCCATCCTGGTGGACAGAAATATTTTTGCATGGTTTCTCTTTCTGGTCCACCATCTTGGCAGCATGCAGGACAGTGTCCATCCTGTGCTCGGCGGTTGTTTTGCCACCAGGAGGGAGGTATGGCTCAGGGTGGAAAACCGTGGTCTGGGCCTTGCCACGGGTATTCAACATTACGATCGTGTCTGTGGGGGCCTTTTTAGTGTTATTTTTCATGGTAATGGGCAGTGCTGTCATCCACTCACGCCCACACCCACCATGGCAGTCCAACAAGGGGGAAGCGAGTGTTAGAGCCGGTGTCCTAACAGCAACAGGGGTGATGAGTGGATATACGCAGCCACTTAGCCGTTGCAGCGGCACTCACGGACCAGTATGGGTTAACCAATGGCAGCATGATGCTTGGACCCTAGCCTCCTGAGCGAGGACCAGCGATTGACCTGACCATGGCCTGGATTAGGCTGCGTATGCCGGAATAGGAGGACCAAAGAGGCGTGTTGCTAGCCGCAGGGCGTTTACTCATTCACGGAATCGCTTAACCCCAGGGACTCCCGTTTCCCAGCGCACAAGGCTGCCATGCACGGAAACGCCGTGGGTAGGTATCAACCCTCTGGGGGGAGACCAGAGGGGATGCCCTTCCACCTACAGGACATCATGTTGGGAAACACTTGCTCATCCCTCAGTGTGGAGGGGAGCTCTTGCACTTTTTCCAAGGCAGTCCTCTCCATCCTTCAGAGAAGGACTGTATCTTTTTCCAAGTGAATCCTCTTCTCTCTGAAACACCAAAGGCTGTTTCACCTCAGTGAGAGAAGAGGGGGGTCCTGCCACCCTGTTCCAGTAAGTTCCTTCATCCCTCTGAAACAGCCAACCACAGACTATTTCATCACAGTGAGGGAGAGAAACTAACCCTTTTTTCCAGGCAGTTCTATTGTCAGAAGTTTTTTTGTTTTAAGTTAATCCCTATTTTCTAGGAACACACAAAGGTGTTTCACCTCAGTGAGAAAAGAGGGGGCCCTGGGCACCTGTTCCAGTAAGTTCCTTCTTCCTCTGAAAACACCAACCACAGGACTGTTTCATGACAGTGAGGAGAGAAGCTAACTTTTTTCAAGAGGCGGTTCCTATGCAGGACAGTTTTTTTTAAAGTGAGTCCCTCTTCTCTCTGAAAACACAAAGACTGTTTCACTTCAGTGAGAAGAGAGGGGTCCTGCACCTGTTCCAGGGAGTTCCTTTCATCCATCTAAGACAGCAAACCACAGACTGTTTTCTCACAGTAAGGAGAGAAGCTAAACTTTTCCCGGCACTTCCTATCACAGGACGGGAAAGGTACGTGTTCTGTCTAGCGGCAGCTATTTACACAGAAACCAGGCTGCGCCCTGACAAACGTGGGTGGGCTCCTACCTGCTTATACAGTTCCTATCAAAAAAAAGAGAGAGTGGCAGTCATCAGATGTCTGCCAGACCAGTCCCTAGCAAATAGAATGCAATTCTGCTGAACCCGTAGGCAGGCCTGCTAGGCCCCAAGACAACACCCTCCCCTGCGGGAGGTAAAGGTCTGCCCACGTCAGAGCAAATGCCCGAAAGATGGGGTCAGTTCACCAGAAGGGTGCACAGAGCATCTTACTGCCGAAAATCGTATAGGAAAGAGTAGGCTAGGAGGGAGGAAGCTACATGCAAGGCACATAGCATCATGGCAGCAAACAGGGCTGAGTGCGTCACCGTCCGATAAAGCGTAAGAGCCGACGGCAGAATTGCATGGGGACGGGCACGGACATCTCTTAATCCCCCCCATGCCAAAAAGCCTCATGACCGAGAGGTTCATAGTGGCTACTCTTGAATCTGGTCTTCGTTCATGAGACTTCTAGGTCCAAGTGCTTCAACTCTTTTGGTGAATGAATCAGACTGTGCAACAGTGATCCAGAGACTCAAAATATCAACACCATTGGCTAAGTCGAAGTCGGCGGTCGTTGATACTTCTCAGTGTCAGAATTACCATATAAGGTCTTAGGATCTCCCCGGCGATTCGCAATGCAGGCAAAGTCAAACGGCTTTCTTGAGGCGATGTAGGCTGCAAGCAGCTCATGACCCAAACTCTCAAATGGCGTTCCAAATGATTCAAAGTGCTAGTGTAGTGAATCTCCGACCATAAGACGGAGGAACCGTAGAATAGAAGAGTTACCCCTTCTCTTGCAACCATGAGGCCGTCAATGACAGTATGCAGGTCCAGGAAGGTGGGGACGAGTAGGATGCTTTTTCTGATCAACTTTGCCATTTTGTGTATCTTTTTCTTTTGTTTTTAATTAGTTATTAAAAGTTTTATTCATGTTTTATTTTTATTCATCCCCATAGGAGAGCACATTATTGTCTGCGACTATGTGGTATGTTTTTTCGTTCTTTTAAGCGTCATTTTAGCCTTACAAAACTCTTTTATGGACGGTTTTAGGCCTGTTTTTTTAAGTAAAATTTATTATCAGAAAGGGGAAGACACCACCCTCTTTTGAGAGGAATGCCACCTTCACCTTGGTTGACCTGAGATTCCCTCTTCTTATAATTCTACTTGTGGGGAGGCGTATATATAGGCCCGGGGCAGCCAGGTCAAGGGGGGAGAGCATTTTTAGTTGTGAGGCTGGCAGTTACGGTGGGTTCCTGGTTTGGTCACAAGAATATGAGCTAACAGGTAGTAAGGTGGCATCTTAATGTTTTTCTCTAAATCTTGATATGGTGATGTGCTCTTTTTTTTTCTTTTTTCTTTTTTTTTTTAAGCGTTTTGTATTTTACTCTGTGGTTTTTAGTTGTGTTCGTGTTTTAATTCTTTTGGCATTTTTAGTGTTTAATGTATTTTAACGATTGTTCATTCCCAATTTATTTTAATGAAATAAACCTTTGTAAAGACGGATTTAATACTTTTAGACCCCATCATACATCCCCTTAGCTTCCAGGGTAAATTCCATTAAGATTAATTTAGAAACACCAGTATTTCTGACTGCTTTTGTATACAGAATGTAAAAGTATAAGGGATAATTTAAGGGAACACAAGAAAAGGTGCGCCCTGGCTGAATCTTAGTGTAACCCGTGGGATTATCGTGACTCAGATGGTCACGAGTTCAAATCCTTTAAATCTGTGACTTCTATCGACTTCAAAGGGCGACGCCACACTCCATCTCGGACATAACCACGCTAACCAGTGTTGACTCTTGAGCCTTGGTAACTTTTATACACTTACACTTGCTTCCTATAAATTCGCTCACACCCTTCAACATGCCAATTCCTTTAAGAACATAATACTTTGTTCCTGGGCGAATTAACCAGGTGGTGGCAGCTTGATTTTGTACCAAGGATCGACGGTTAGTCTTGCTTACATATCACTACACTAGGATATGCTCTGCTGTAGACTTGACAGGAGTTAATCCAGGCTACTCCAGTTTCTGGTACCTTAGTAGGTGGTCGTGGATCTGTTTCAGAAGAATGTGGGCGAAAACCTTGCCTAGTATACTGAACAGTGTGATACCACGGTACTTGCTACAGTCCCATCGATCCCCTTACCCTTTCCAGAGAGGGATGATCATGACTCTCAACAGGTCAAGGGGAATGGAACCACACTGCCAGATGGCAGTCAAGACTGTATGTGAACCCGAAGCCATAGGTTCACCCCCAGCATTTAGCAGTTCTGAAGTGATATCACATATGCCTGCAGCATTCCCACCCTTCAGCTTAGAGATTGCCTCCTGACCTTAGTCAGAGTAGGAGATTCTTTGCTGATGGGTGGATCCAGCACAGGGATTGCGACACCACTTGCATCCAGAATAACTGCTCGAGAGTCTACCTGGTTAAGCCTGCTCAAAATACCCAGCCCAACTTTATCTGAGATGATCTGTCCATCCAGTAAGCTGACTGTAATCATCTGTGAGGATTCAATTTTCTTAGAGCTTGGTAGGCAGGGCGAAGGCCATTTACTAAGAAATGGCCTTCAACTTCCTCAGCAAGACTTCTGATGAACTGTTCTTTATCCACTCTCAACACTGTCCAGACCCTGCCCACCAAGAAACAGCACAAATCCTGGTTGCCATTCAGTCGAGCCGTGTCTCCACTGAGAAATTCTGCCTTGCAATCGACCATTCACCAATGGACACCTGTGCTGCATTGAGTATTTAACATTTAAAAGACTCCTACAGATCTACTGGGTACATCAGGTTTTCAAGCTCAGTGACCAGATCAGAGACTGCTTTGGCAAACCTCAGGGCGCACTCCTCCTTCCTCAATCTGTTAAACACCCTGGAGAGGCAGGGAGCTTTGAATTGGACCCGCAGAGTAGTCTATGGTCAGTGCCACAGAACTCGGCACTCTGATAAATCCTGCAGTTCTGGAGGACCCTCCAGTAAGTGCTGACAAGAATGTGGTCAATCTCCTTGGCCCCAGTACCCATATCACCATACCATGTACAGTAATGCGGGTTGGAGCCCTAATACCAGGAGCCAGAAATCCTCAATCTCTGGAACCTAGCAATGTCCCAGAGAAGTAGACATTTCTCGCTACTGAGTTCAGTTCCCGAGCCATGGGAACCGACATACATCTCGTAGCCAGCTTGATCACAGCTACAGATGCGAGTTTGGCCTAGAATGCCTCTTTCTCTCAGCAAGTTTACAAAACACATTGGAGCGTACACAGCAATAAGAGACACGAAGCCAAAAGCATGCTTTGGTCTCAATGACATAATATGCTCATCAATGGTGGTACCTCCACTACCGACGGTTTAAGTCTGCTGGAAATGGCTATGCTCTTCTCTAGAGATGGTGAATATTGCCCCGGTCCGACCAGTAGTAGATACCCACCCATACTGATCGTGCATCTGCCAGGTCTTCTCACCTCCGAGAAGGGAGCCACCTTAACCCCCACCGCTTCAGTATCCTCGATAGCAGGGGTAACCACTCATCCTGGACCGGATGTTCCAAGCTCCAAGCAATATCTATATCTATCTATCTATCTATCTATCTAAATGTCTATCTATATATATATATGATATATATATTATATATATATATAAAATATATATATATATATATACATATATATATGTGTGTGCGTGTATACATACACTGCATACACATCACATATATATATACACATACATAAAATGTGTGTGTGTGGCATATGTACACACACACACACACACACACACACATTATATATATAAATATATATATATATATATATATATACTATATATATATATATATATATTATTATTATATTTGTAACCTATATGTATATATATGTATGTATATATCCATATACCTATATGTATATATTATTTACCTATATGTGTATATATGTGTGTTATATTATAATATCTATATATATATTAATATATATATATATATATATATATTACATATATTATACATATACATATATATTTATATATATACTATAATATATATATAATATTATATATATATATATATATATCTTAAATAAATATATATATATATATATATATATATATATATATATATATGTGTGTGTGTGTGTGTGTTGTGTGGGTGTGTGTGTGTGTATGTGTGTGTATATATATAATATATATATATTTAAAAATTTTTAATATATATATATATATATATATATATTATAAAAAATATATATATAATAATATATATTATATATAATAATATATATATATATATATATATATGTTTTTAATATATACATACATATATATACATATCGGTATAACAAATATATATATAGGTTTACAAATGATATATGTATATGTATAAAATATTATATATATATTTTATACCTATAAAGTATAAATATGTATGTATATATTATATACCTATATGTGTATATATGTATATATTATATATATATATATATATTATATATATATATATATATATATATGTACATATAAAATATACATATAGGTAATGTATATATATATACATATAGGTATACAATATATATATACATATATATATACAGATAGGTATACCTATATGTATATATGTTGTATATATTATATACCTATATGTATATATGTTAAAATATATATATATATATAATATATATATATATTATATATATATGTGGGGTGTGTGTGTGTGTGTGTGTGTGTGTGTGTGTGTGTGGGTGTGTGTATATATATAGGTTATATATATAAAATATATATATATATAATATTATAATGATATAATATGATAATATATATATATATATTTGAATTTTAATAATATTAAAAATATATATTAAAATATATTACTTAGGTATATAATATATTTAAATATATATACATTAGGAATACAATATTATATACAATTAAAGATGGTATACAAAAATATATAAAAATTATATATATATATATATATATAAATATATATATATTTTATTAAAACCTTATTTATTTTAATAGTATTAATATTTGTATACCTATTTTTTACCATATCGTGGTGTGTGTGTGTGTTGTATGTATATATATAAAATATATATTTTATTATATATATATATAATAAAAAATATATATATATATATAATATATATATATATAAAATTATATATATATATATTATAATATATATAACATATATTATATATATTTTAATATATATAATAATATATACATATGGGTATACAAAATTAATAGTAAAATATATAGATATAGTTTTAAATTTATAGATATAAAATATATATATATTATATATATATAGTATTATATATATTATATATATAAACAATAGATATACAAAATTTATATTATTTTATAATTAAATATATAAACATATATTTAATACTATAATAATATAATATAATATAAAATTTATATTAAATATATATATATATATGATATATATATATAATATAATATATATATATATACACGAGGGGTTTAAAAAAGGGTTCATGGAAAAAGGACAGCACGAAAAATCAATATATATTTTTTATACGGGGTACAAGTTAAAAAAATATTGTCATGAGGCTAAAATCTAAATTTAACATGTGCTTAATGTAGGTGTATCTTTATTTATGCCCAACAAATATTAGTGTACCCTTTTAACTACCTACTGGAGCTTAGTTCATTTCCAGATACATCTTCACTGAAATATATATATATATAATATATAAATATATATATATATATATACATAATATATATATAATAAACATATTATATATATATATAAAATATATATATATAATATTATTATATATAAAATAATTATATATATTTATAGACACACACACCACACACCACACTACACACACACACACACACAACCACACACACACACACACACACACACACAACACCACACCACACAAATATAATATAATATAAATAATATATATATATATATATAGATATATTATATTAGAATATAAATATTTTAGATATATTTAGATATATATTATAGTAATATATATACAAATATATTATAAAAAATAATATAGTAATATACTATATAATATATATATAATATATAAGATATATAATATATATATTATAATATTTTATATATATATATATTAATATATATATATATATATATATTTCAAAATATATATATATATTACATTATGTTTGTGTGTAAGTGGGTGTGTATATGGTTTGTGTGTATGTATATACGAGGGGGCTTCAGAAAATTTCAGTTATGATGTTTTTTTTTCAAAATGTGATCCATTAAGGGCAATACACTTTTACACACGTTGATACCGTCGGGGTAAAAAATGAGGGTCATATGATCTGGAAAGTAGAGCAGCTCTTTTTACATTTCAACCGATGGAAAATTGGTACCCGTCAATGATTTTATAAAAAGTTTGGAAACAAAAGAAGTTGGACGGGGGCTAAATCGGGGCTGTAAGGTGGATGTCGGACAATTTCCCATAAAAACCCCACGCAGCACGCGCTTGTCTGCTAAGCGCCGTGAATGGATCAATGTCGTGGTAGAAGAGAACGCTTTCCAGGACGTTTTTTTTTTTTTTTTTTTTTTTTTTTTTTTTTTTTTTTTTTTTTTTTTTTTACGGTTTTCCCAAAAGCGCATTCATAATAAGCAATGTTTAATTATAATCTTGCTCTCGAGGATGTCAACCACTATATTCCCTCTGTATCCCCAGAAGACAGTGGCCATGTCCTGTTCCCCTTGAACGCTCAGATTCTGCTTTGACTGGTCCATTTCCACCGCTGGGCAGCCATTGTTTTTGATTGAATTTTGTCCTCAGGTCGTACTGGTAGAACCATGTTTCATCCTCTGTCACAGTTCTCTACAGAAAAGCTTCAGAGTCCCCTCATCCCATTTGTTCAAAGTTTTCCATTGAAAGATCTACCCTTGTTTGCAGCTGATCTGGGCACAGAAAGCCTAGGGACCAACCGAGTGGAAAGCTTGCTTAGCCCCAAACTCCAAAATTGTGTGTGCAGAACCCACAGAGAGCTTGAGTGGTCCTGCTACTGATTCAGTGGTTATTCATCTATCCTTTTCAATCCATGTCGCGAACAACATCAATGTTTCCTTCACAATTGACGTTGATGGCCCTAACCACTGCGGGCTCATCTTCATTTCATTTCTTCCAGTTTTCTGAATCGATTTAAAAAAAAAAACCTTTTCATTTGTAAGTTCGTGATTTCTCATCCATAAACTTGTTCCAGAGCGTCAATGGTTTGCAGGGTGGTGCTGGCGTCTTCCCGGTTTCGCAGCAATGAACGCAAACCTTCGAAGACATCCGCTCGACAGCTTCAAGACATGGCTAAGAAAAAAAAAAACCACGTAAGTAACACCACGTATTTGGCCCCCCTTTCTTGTTTCTTTTCCTTCTTTCTCCATACTGTTTTAAGCCGTTGTTTTTTTTGTTGTTAAAAGGTTGCTAATGACAGCAAATGGCAACGTTCTCCACTATTCTTTCCACGTAGATCGCATTTTCCGTGCGATTGATATGTGATCAATAAACATAATCTCGTTTTGTTAGTTAAGTTAATTATTATTTGCTCTCGTTTTTAGAATTTATATTGTTTCATCTGCAATGAATTTAACGTGTTTCCGGTGATTTATCTTATCACGATAACACATTTAATTTTATCTCGTTCCTAACCCTTGCCACCGACCGACCGGGGACCCTTTCTTCGCTTTTCCGGCATTTGCATTAGAAAAAGGTTATTTTCCTGTCTTGACCTTACTTCACTTTCTCTTTTCCTGGTCGGTGGCGACGTGGGATGGGTCTGAACGATGCGTGGTTCCCGTAAGTTTGTTGCTATTTTGTTGACGGGCCCTTGTGATTTAACATATCATTGTTACAATTGCTTTTGGTGACACGTTCTATCGGTGCTAGAGTTGAAGCATCGTAACATAATTTCATTAAATTTATTATTTGAATATAGCGTAAAGATCTTCCCCAGATCATAGTGCACAGAATTGCCCGATATTGCCCGGGGTTGCGTAAACGCCTATAGATCTGCTGCGCTCCGTCGTTCAAATTAGGTACAATAAACCGAAGTTTTCGTTCGGCACCTTTTGAGTCGTTGGGACCCGCGTTATGTCCGGTTACTTAATGTAAGGACTAGGGTTTAAGCTAGAATCATTATTCGCATTATTAATCACCCTTTCTCTCCCTCCTCAAGTCGCCTTTGCATGTTTTTGGGTACATCCAAGCGTTTGTGTGATTCGTGACAATTTTATATATCCTTCGGGGAATTTTGCGAGCGCCAGAAGAGAGCAGGGTTATTATATTTCCTGGCTCAGTCGCTTCATCATATACGGCATTTTGGGTATAGATCCCCCCGTTATTGAGTTTTATTGAAGTCTGACATGCAAAGCTAGACATGTTACTCGCAGTTCAGTAAATTTCTGACCCCGAGAAATTTGCTTGATAAAAAATGGCGAATTTTTTTCATGTACCATTCATTCATGCTACATTCTGTCGCATATCATCTATATGTTGAGATTTCAATGTGTAGTTTGAAATAATCTTACAATAGGTAGCATTGCTAATTTACTTCAGTTTTGTTATAGTGAAACATTAATAAGTTTTGTGTTTTTTATTCATTCTCTGTGTGCGGTCACTCTCGCTTTTCCCTCTCATTAACGCTAGCTGTCCACTCACACACGTAGACACGCGTCCTGTCGTGACAATGGTTTCGACATGATGTACAAGTTACATTATTTCTTCTCTGTGGGACGACTTGGTTAAAGTAAATCTTCGCGGATTGCCTTTGTCGTTCCTTTATCTACTCTCATATCTATCCAAGACGGTTGGTAGTTCAAGCTAGGTCTTTGCGGACCGCTACTAACGTCTCCCTCTTCTATTTTCTTCTTTATCTTTGTGAAAGTAAAACAAAATAAAAAAAAAGACGAAAATAATTTTTAAAAACCAACATTAAAAACCGCAAATTTCTTAAATAACTGGCTAGTGGTAGATAACACCCCCTCTTCTCTGTTCCCTTTTCTTTTTTCTCTTACTCTGGCCCTTACGTGTTGATCTGGCCCCCCGAACTATATTGCAGTCGGACCGGCACGGCACCAAGGAGAACCTGTTTACGTTCCGTCCACCTTAGGATGCCGTGGAAGGAACGTCATCGAAGATCGCCATAGGCCGCGGACCGAGATTTTCTCAGAAAAGGTGTTAAGCCGTCCCAGTGTAGGGGAAACGGGATTGCCTGCCTACTCCCCGTAGATCCAGCGAACCAGCACTTTGGGCCGAGGTACCAGTCGCCCAGGATGCTGTGCATAGGCGACGCCTGGCGGAGCCTTGCAGATCCGGTAAACTCCAGGAGCTCGTAGCGCAGATATCAGCCGCCCCGAGATGCCCCCCTGCCCCGACGCCCGTAGACCGGATGAAGATTAGAGGAGTGTGGATGCGAGAAGGACCTGGATGAGATCTGTGAGGACGTGTGGAAAAGGGACGCCACCGAGTTTTGGCCTGGACCAGGACTACGAGGAGGTCTAGACGAATCTGAAGTCAAGGAGGACCTGTGCGAGACTTTCGAGGATGGACACTTAAAACCCGAGGACCAGGAGGTGAGGACAACTGGCGAGCAGCCACGAAGATGCCCAGGAAAACCCGCAAGAACGAGATGACCAGCCGGGTTAGGTCACCCTTGAGGCAAACCTAAGACGCCTCGAAGGCGAGGCGTGAGTTGGGGGCCCGAGCAATGTACAGTGGAGCGCTCAGGTAGCAGAGGGAGCCAGTGACCTCACCTCGCTCCCCCCCATGCTTCCTGCAGCTGCTGCTACGCTCCTCCAGCTGGAACGGTCACTATTTTATGAGAATGACTAGGCCTCAGGGAGTCCGTCGCCAGCGACCAGCGCGGTAAGGTCAGCTCCGCCCTCTCCGTCGGGCAGCTGCCGCGACCGCGTACCGCCATACCCATAACCAGACATGTCTCGTGGTTTATACGCGTGGTATCAACTCTCAGAAAAAAAGAGTCAAGCCGAATACCAGTATCAATACCCCTGCAAGCCAATGTAATTGGGTTCTTACCCGTTATAAAAAAGAGAAGAGAGAGAGAAGTGGGAAAGAGAGAAATAGAGATAGAGATAGAGATGGATGGAAAAGATATAATATATATATATTTTATATATATATATATATATATATATATATATATATAATATATATATATATATATATATATAAAAAATATATATATATATTATATATAATAATATATATATAATATATAATATATATTATATATATTATACACACACACATACATATTTAAAATATATTATATATATATATATTATAAAATATATTAAAATTTTAATATATAATATATTGTGTGTGGTGTGTGTGTGTGTATCATGTGTATGTGTAATATACATACATGTGTGTAAAAACACACACACACACACACACCCCACACACCACACCCCAACCCCACATATATATATATATATATTTTATATATATATAAATTTTAGAGAGGAGAGAGAGAGAGAAAAAGAGAGAGAGAGGGAAAAAGAGAGAGAGAGAGAAGAGAGAGAGGAGTGAGAGAGGGGAGTGGGAAAGAGAAAAATAGAGATAGAGATAGAGATGGATAGATATAAGTATATAATATATATATATATATATATATATAAAATTTATATATATTAATTTTTAAATAATATATATATATATATATTTTTATAATTTTATATATTATAATTTGATAGATAGATAGAAAAGATAGATGTAGGTAGTAAAAGTGGGGGTTTTGTTTTTTTTTGGGGTGTGTTTACATGTTTTGTATATGGTTTTGTGTGTGTGTATTATTTTAACCCATACCCTATGTATGGGGAAAAAATTTAAAAATTTTATATATATATATATTATATATATATATATAATTTTTATATTATATTTTATTTATAAAATTTTAAAATATATATATATTTAATTTTATAATATATAATTAATTTTAAAACCCCCACAAAATATTTTTAAAATATATGTATATATACATATAAAAATATATAATTTTATAAAATATATATTTTTATATTATATATATATATTTTATAAGCGCAACACGCACAAACCCCCACACACGCACACATAAAAACCCGCGCAATACACACACACACACACACACACCCCACCCCCCCACCCCCCAAAACCAAACACACACCCACAAAACCACACACACAAAAAACCTTTTACACACACACAAAAACACACTCACACCAACAAAACAAAAACCCACACACCACACACCCCACACAACACACATTGGGAAAATATTATATTATTTAAAATATATAATTTTAAAATATATATATATATATATATATATATATATATAATGAACCTTTTTCCCTATTGACCAAAAGTAAAATAAGGTTGAAAAGATGAATATCTTTTACAAAACAAGAATGTATTTGACCGGTTTTTTGACTGTGTCTTCGTCCGAAAAAACCCTGTATTTCTGACGAAGACACAGCGAAACCGGGCCCAAAAACATCTCTTGTATTTTGAAAAAAATTTATTCTCTTCATACCTTATCATAATATATAAAATTTTATATATATTATAGATAAAAATAGATAATAAAATAATATATAATGTATATATATATATTTTATATTTTTAAAAAATATAATATGTGTGGGGGTGTGTGTGTGTTTTGTGTGTGTGTGTGTGTTGTGTGGTGGGGGTGTGTGTTTTTTGTGGGTTGTGTGTGTGTGGGGTGTGTTTTTGTATGTTGGGGGTGTGTGTATATATTTTATATTATATTTTATTTTAATAATAAAATATATATTTTAAAAATATTATTTTATATTATATATATACTAAATTAAATTTTTTATATATATAAATATATGTATGAAATTTTATTTAATTTTTTATCTATTTTACATATAAACTATCTATCTATCTGTCATCACTTTTCTATCTCATTTCTCTCTATGTTTTTTTGTGGGGTGTGTGTGGGGATGTGGCGTTTGTGCGTTTTTTTGTGTGTGTGCGAGTGTGTGGGGTGTGTGTGGTGTGTGTGTGTTGGGCGTGTATGTGTGTGTGGGTGTGTGTGGGTGTAAGTAGGTATGTTTTAAATATGTAAAATATATATATATATATATATATATATATTATATAAATTAAAATATATATATATATATGTGTGTGTGTGTGTGTGGGGTGTATTGTGTTTGTGTGCGTTGTGTACTATCACGCGCGCCACGGACACACACACACACACACACACACCCACACACACACACCACACACACCCCCACACAAAACACACACACAACAAAAACAAAAACACACACACACACAAACACGGGACATAAAACACACACACACACACCCCACCACCACACAAAACACACACACACACCCGGGACCGCACACACAACACACCCCACAACACCCACACACCCAACTTTATATATACTTATTTTTGGGGGGTATGTGGGGCGTGTTTGTGTGTTGTTTTTGGTTTGTGGGGGGCTTTCTCATTTTAAAATATCATATTATATTTTCTTATTTATAAACTATTAATATTTATATAAATATTATATACCCCCACCACACCCCCCACACACACACCCACACACCCCACACACACCCAAACACACCACACACACACATATTTATTATATTAATTATTTATATTTCTTTATAATTATTAATTTTTTGTGTGGGGTGTTTTGTGGTGTTGTGTGTGTGGGTGTGGGATGTTATGTTATATGTATTTATATTTTTATTTTATTTTTTTATTTATTCTAATATTATTTTATTTTTTATTTTATATTTTTATATATATAATTGAAAAAAGCTACACATATTCGTTGTTCCCCAAAGTTCATATAAAATATTTCACAAAGGGTTCCCTGCACACAGAGCAAAACAATATGGGTGAAAAAATCGAAAAGGGGAGTTGAAACTGAAAAAATTCAAAACAACGGAAAAGGGTGAAAGGCGGGCCCCCTTTGGGGGGATCTTTTTAAGGGGAAAAAATCTCAGAGGAGTGGAAAGGGCCCGGGGGTGAGAGATTGCCCCCTGCGATAAAGGGGGGCCGCCGAAATTCTTTTTGGGTCTGCCTCCGAGGGAGGGGACCTTTTTGCTAAAGACAAACAGGAAAATTTTTTCCCAGATTCTCCCAAAAGATAGCAATGGTAATGTTGTAGGCGTTGGGCAAATTGTAGTTTTTCCCTTTTTATGAAATTAGAAAAGATTTGACTTTTTTTTGAAAAAACAATTTCTGGTTTTTTATAAACCCCGGGAAAAACGAATTATTTAAAAAAAAAAAAAAGCACAATCGTCCACGGCCCCACGTCTCCTTTGTTTAAACCCGCGAGAAAACGATTTAAACAATAAACTCGCGGCCGGGAAAGGGGAGCCGGTCTTACAGGAAAATGCAGGGTTGGCTTTCGAGTGATTTAATTCCCTTTAACGAAATTAACGGGAAAAAAGAGAGGGGAAAGGGAAGCAGAAAAAATTTTAAAAAAGGAAAAGGGTGACAACAGCTAAAGACAATGTGAAAAAGAGAAATGCCCTCAGCAACAGTAGGAAGGAAAAGCAAACCCCTTTGTAATCTCTAAGAACATTCACCTTTTTTCAAAGCATCATAGAACATAACAAAACATCTAAAAAGAAATGATACGTAAATCTTGTGTGTGAAATGTATACACACACACGCACACCACAACAACACACACCCCACACCACACCACACACCACACACCCCACACCACACACACCACATATTATAAAATATAATTATTATATATAATAAATATATATATATATTGTGGGTGTGTGTGTGTGTGGTGGTTGTGTGTGTGTGGTATAAAAGTAATATAAACACACACATGGAAACTAGACTTAAAAACCCTTATAAATATTAACATATACATATTAAAAATTAAAATATATGCATAACATTACATATTACTAACACGCATATAAATATAAAAAATACACTTTTACATATAATATGCATTGTGGTTGTGTGGGAAATTTTAAATTATATATATAATATATATATATTATATATATATATATATATTATAATAATCCATGGTGATTATATACATACAAAACACACACACACACAACCACACCCCCACAAACACCCCACCACACACCTATATTATATATATAATTATATATATATATATATTATATATATATATTTATTTTAATATATATTTGGTCCCGACTGAAACAGGCCCACAACTACAAACTATGTTTTTAAAAAGACTCAAAAAAGAGGAGGCCCAAACCCCACCTCAAAAGCTCGACTAAAAAATTTTGATAAAAATTTTACAGAATTACAGTGTATAAAAAATTTGAATACTCAACAAGTAAAATATAAAACACAAAGAGTTGGGGAAAAAGGGAAAAAAGACCCCTGCGAGCCCCTTAAAAAAACATCCCAAAAAAAAAAAGAAAAACCCCCCTGGAATCTGAAAAAAACACTAATGAAATTGAAACAAGAAGAGCCTAAAAATAAAAAGGGTATTAATAACCCAGTTGAAGATTAATTTTACAAAAAAAAAATACAAAAATTTCAAAAAATTTTTGCGACGAGATAAAGAAAATTTTAAAGAACATCCCAGAGAATTGAAAAGGTTCTTCAGAAAGAAACTAAAGAACTCTCAAGGAGACGAAACATTACTGAAAATTTAAACTACAATGGAATATAAAAAATGAGAGGATAGTTTATGTGAGGGAAAAAGAAGTAAAAGATAGATGGGCAATATTTTTCCAAACCCCTTTACAAAAAAAATAAAGATTAACAACAAATTTTTTGGATAAAGACAGCGAAGTGAACCCCCGCCACTGCTGACAGTTAAAAATATAAAAGAATTAAAAAAATAAAAGACCCCCGGAAATAGATAAAAATACCGCGGGAACTAATCAAGAATGCTGGCGAAAGTGTTGTATTTCTTCTCAAACTTTGTACGAAATATGGAATGAAAAAAAAGGGCCCAAAAAAAGGGGGAAAATCAGTCTTTACTCCATATTTAAAAAAGGTGAGCACTCCAATGCAACAATAACAGGCAATTGCATTAATAAGTCACAGCAGAAAAATTTTTTTTAATTTGTGAAAGAATGAAATGGAAATAAGAGGAAAATTTCAGATGAAACAAGGGTTTTTGCCCCCAAAAGGTACCAGAAACCAGTTCTAAATCAAAATGATCTAGAGAAAAACAGAGAACCCAAAAGACCATACCGTTTCATCGATTTCCGAAGGTTTTGTACGTTGAACGATATCCCTGGAAATCATGAACGATTGAGGTTTTCCCAAAAAAAATTCCAATATAAAAAACCATGTATGACCAACAACAAGCAACTGTAAAAAACCACTTTTTGGGTTAAACGAATGGTTTAAAGTAAACCAAGGAGTGCGACCCAAATTGATTTTGTTCCACACCTTTTTAAAAATTTCGAAGCAATTATGGGGCTTTTGAAAATTTGAAGGGGAAATGTAGTGTTGGAGGATACAAAATATCAAACTAAGTACGCCCTACATAGTTTTAATGCCAGAGTACAGAACTACAACGACTGTTAGTAAAGTTTGAGAAGCAAGCGAAAAAGGGTGGCTTTTTTCTTTAAAGCCCGAAAACTAAGATCTGAAATCGAAGATACGACAGTAAAAGATGGAGAGTTAAATTTGGAGGGTTTAGAAAGTGAAAGAGTCATTATCTAGTGTTTTAACTAATAATATGATGATTTATCGGGGGTAAAAAAAAAAGAAATTACCCTTGCCAAAAATGCCACAGTTGTTCAAAACATTGGGAAAAATCAAAACTTTCCTTACGGAAAAACTG
>NC_051395.1:39589354-39596854 GCF_015228065.2 Penaeus monodon | reverse complement strand
TCAGTGATATGATCTTTCTAAAGTATGATTCTTATTTATGTTACTGATTAATAGTATTAAGTTTATCCTAGATCAAACTATGATTCGTTTCACTTTAAGGTATAGACAGTCATGCTGAAAGTTCACTGACTTAGAGCATATCGTTGCAAAAAAGCTCCATTTTCAAAAATCGCGCCTTCGCCACTACCTTTGCGATTAGAAAATTTGGGTTAAGCAAAATAAAAGGAACAAATAGATAATTAAATATAGAGATATGTGCATTGGCATATCTGCTGAATTAGGTATACTAGGTACGATATATAACATTTCATTACGAAGTGTTCTCATGTCGTTGTGAATCGCGTGAGACCGATAGAAACACTCCTTGAGATGATTATCAACACCGGGTGAGAATCACTTTTTTATGCTTGCATTTTGAACTGATGTTGCCTCCATGCGATTGATAAGTGCATGGAGAAAGAGTTTTAGCCATAGGCGCTATGGAATATCCGTTTTATTGCTTTGAAACCCTCTCAAAAAGCCCCGGCCGAAGTTTGCTGCTTAGGCTTACAGCTCAAGGTTGTTACATGACCATTTTATGGCGATTAACGCTCCCTAATTCACACTTGTCGAGGTTATTGAGCAAGAGAGATATTTTGGTATTGTAGCGAGTGCGTGCACCAGCGGGCAAGCTACTCCTTTCAAGGTAGATTTTGTTAGCTGGAAGAAACTTGTACTTCTTGTTCCTGGTAAAGGCAGTTTTTGTCGCAGTTTTTATCTTGTCACGAGCGTCCGTTTGGACTCCTGTTAGTAGAAGTAAGATATCATTATGTAAAGCATGAACAGTATAACAGGGTGAGATATAGTTTAGACGTGTACTCGTTGATAAGGGTATTTGTTACCGAGTGACCATATTTAATGTAACGTAAAGCAATGTATATTGACTAGTTTTACGGAGTTCTGGTCACGCATGTGTAGTGTGGAATTCTTGTTCAACCCACAGCAGGGTAATGACCACCATGCGGGAACGCCTGATGCTGATTCTATCTGACGCTCTTTCCCTCCGTGAATGTGTGGAGGAATCTTTGCTTTTCTGGGCAGGGTTCAGGGGGTGGCAGCCCCCAGGAGGGAAGTCACATGGGCACAGCCCCCACAATTAGATGATAGACTGACTGATTTGGTACTGCAAGTACAACAGTAGAGAATTCTACACTACACACATGCAACCAGAACTCCCCCCAAAATTGTCAGTAGACATTACATTATACTACCGTAAGTGTAGCCACAGCCTAACAAAAAAGAATAGAGGTGAAGATTCTGCAGATCAGGCGGCACCCACCCTTTTGAAAGGAGGTTAGGTGGTGAAGCCCCCTATTTATTTTATGCTTCATAATAACTAAATTACTGAAAGTTTTACTTCGATCATCCTGAGCTGATATCGCAGCTGTGCTACGTTTGCTAAGGAAATGAGTGTTAGATCCATTCAAAACATAGCGAGAGCTTTCAGAAAAACATAGTTTGACCTGGAAATAGGTGTTGAGCATCATTTCCAAATTCACCCTAATCATGAGTTTGATATTGGTGCATTCCTCTCACTCTCTAGTACACGTATATATAGGAATAATACTGCGGGAACTCCCCCAAACTCCCACATTCTTGGCCCCAATAGTAGGGGAGGGCATGAAAGGTACCAGGGGAATTGTGAGGTAAAATATGAATAATATACCCAGAATCAGTCGTTATATTGTCTAAAGCAAGGGGCTATTCCTCTTGCAATCCCCATGGGGGCTGCAGCCCCCCCATATAGTGACTTTTCATATTTTCCAAAAAAAATTTGCCCTCTCCTGCTATCAGGGCCAATATTGTCACTAATAGGGGGTTTTCGAGGCATAGTTTTAATATATTTGGATTGTAGAGAATGAGGAATCCATCAATACCAAAATTGCCACAATCGGTTATGTGAAGGTATCCCAGAATATTACCAAAACAACGATAAGAAGACTCTAAAGCAAACTATTTAAACAATACTAATAAAAGAGTAGCAGAATAGATATAGGTAGTAGCAGTTGATGCTTGAAGAGGGCCATAACCTTAGCCCTGCAGAGTCAACACATGCCCAAGAAATAAAGGATAAAGGAAATAAACTATTCTGGCTACACTATACTTAGTATAGTTTGTTTCATACAGCCTTATGGTACAAGGGAAACTTTGCCTCTAATGAATTGAAAGACAAAATTTAAGATACCTTGGTAATAGCTTACAAGGCGACCACACCCTCCGAGAGTAGGTTCTAGTTACTCTGGCCAACAACACTGGGGTACACCTTCGAATTCACAAACATTACTGTATGAATCAAAAAGTAGTATAGTTTCAGTTTCACATGGTCATATGGCACAAGGTAAACATTGCATGTAATGGATAGAACAACAAAATAAGATTTCATTTAATTCCTTTGCAAGTTGACAAGACGAAAGTTGTCCAATACATAATAATTTGATAGTTATTTCCATGAAAATCAGATGATACTTACAAAATTACACTCGATGATACATGAAATAATCTGCCAAGGCAAATGATAATGTCAGAAATGAAGAAAATAGGGCTTGATAAATGCTAAGCAAGAGGGTAAGCTCATAGCCATTGGGTCCAGGGGTAGAGCCTGTGATAGGGAAGTACGGTGATTGAATGGGGGTTCAAAGGGGAAGCACCATGGTTAGGAAGGCTTTTTGGTTCATAGTTAGGTTTGTGGAACCCCAGGAGTGGCTGGAATAATAGGGACTTACTCTCAGATGATTGAGGTTACTTCATATACAGTTAAAATACTTTCATTTATATATTTGTGATGGAAAATAACAAAAGATTCACCCATATTACATTGTGAACAGTTAAAATGAGGAATAATATTTGTAAGGTTGGATGGCTGTGTGAAGCTAAAAAATTACCCCAAAGCCTCCCAAGCCTGTGGCTTTGACCCCCCCCCCCCCAAAAAAAAAAAAAAAAAAAAAAAAAAAAAAAAAATTTTATATATATATATATATATATATATATATATATATATATATATATATATATATATATATTTATATATATTGTATATATGTAGGCAGGGGATCTTTCCCCACAACCCAGCTTACATTCTTAATTTCTGACAGTATTCTTTACTTTCACAAATTATTTGAGTGTATTTTTTCCTCTCTCTCTCTGACAATGTCCATAAATTTTCCCTATCTTAATGTAGTCATTATATAAATGTATAGCTATCTATGTTATTTCTGTTGGTAAGTGATAATTAGAAAGTTGTGCACATTTGGCTCTGAATGGCCTAGTCAGTTGAACTTCACAAAGCCTTGACAGTTAGCAATGTGAAAACATCCTTCCTTATGATGATCATTGCCTTTTGGTTTGTTATTGTCTAGAGACAATAAACATTTTTTTCTTTTCTTTTCTCTTTTTTTCCTCCTTTATTTCCTTTTTTAAGTGTCTAGCTTTTTTCCAAGCAACCATAGCCATCATCATATTTCCCATCCACAGCTGGTTCATGAGAATTTACATGCTGAAACTAACAGAAATCCTCTTTAAACTTGTTCTGCTTCACTGCAACAGAACAAACACATCTCTATCATCACTTGTAAGGCAGGTTCCAAAGAGTTTGGTAGATCTGAGTATTCACATTTTATTTAGTGGCCAGGCACTTTAAGGGCAGTTTCTATCAGAAATACTTACCAGATTAAATTTATATATTAGTGAGAAAGACTAAAAGACAGGATAAGTCTGATATGCGAAGCTTAGCCTCGCCCAGGCTATGCCCAAGAGGGGAGCCTGACCTGTGTTGACTACTGCTGACTCGCTCATGTGTGTCAGCTGGTGCTGACTCGGCCGAACCTAGTCCTTACCCGCTGTGGTGCCCAGCCACAGCAGTAACCCAGTAAGGCGACAGTTGCAACTTCTTGCGCCTGGGCGGGGCCGAACCGCCGCCCCTCGGATGAGACCGACACATTACCACTGTACTAATTAAAGACACTAAGAATATTTTTTTAGCTGTTGTTTGAGATTGCCAAAACCTGGGGTTTAAAATTAAATTTTTATTTATTTCTTTTCTAATTTTGAATTTTCACTTTAGCTACAATGATGGAGGGATATATATATATATATATATACAATATAATATATATATATAATATATATAATATATATATATTAATATATATATATTTTAAAATTATATATTATATTATAGCATATATATATATATATAATTATATAATATAATTATTTTTTTTATATATTATTATATATATATATATTGCATAAAACATATACTATGTGATGTATCCTCAATACAATCTGAAGTAGTCACAATTGTTTTCAATTAGAATCAAGAGATATCGTGTTTTTTGAAGATAGGGGCCTATAGTTTATCATTTTATATTGCTATCATGCTTATTAGCCTCCCATCACTCCCATGTTATCATCATGTTATATAGTGTTTAAATTCTATGTTTCTTATCTGGTAAAGTCTTATTTTGTGAATTTTGTTTCCAAATTTTTTATTGAATACGAAGAATGGGGGCCCAAATCTGGGTAAGTTTGTAATTTAAAATTGAAAATTTTTTTTATAAAACCCCTTTTTTAAAAAGGGTGAAAATTAATACAGAATTGTACATACTAAAAATCAAACAAGAAGAACCCTAATTTATGTTCATATAGTTTTGTAGGATAGTAAGGGGTATTGTTTTACAAATCGGTGAAATTAATGATTTCAGAACTTCAGTTGAATGGGGTTACTGGATATTAGGATGGGAAAATGAGGGTTCTTGGCATGAAAAGAGGGTGAGGGTGACTGGGCTGTGAGAGATACAAAAGGGGTTATTCTTCTCTGCATAGAAAATTTCTCTCAGTCTACCCTGGCCCCCCTTCTGGCATTCCCCAAAATACCCATGGCCACTTCTGGCATTCTGAAATACCATGGCCACTTCTGGGATTCTGAAATACCTATGGCCACTTCTGGGATTTTCCAAATACCCATGGCCACTTCTGGCATTCCCACTACCCATGGCCACTTTGGCTTCCAACTACCCATGGCCACTTCCTGGCTTCCCAAATACCCTGGCCCCTTCGGCATTCCATAATACCCAGACCCCTTCTGGAATCCCAAATATCCAAAGGTCCACTTGAAATTTCCAAATACCTCCATTGACAAAAGAAAAAAGGGGAAAAATATGAATAACCCAAAAGATTTTGAGAGGCTTTGCTCTGTTTTTACATGTCAACAGAAAGTTGTATTAACCGGAATGACAATTTTTACATTATACCCACAGAAAGCTTGCAGGCCGCACTCTGTTCATCACAGGTGCCAGCCGTGGGATTGGCAAGGCTATTGCTCTCAAACTGCACAGGATGTGGCTAACATCGTGGTGCAGCCAAGACAGCTGAGCCGCACCAAAGCTACCAGGAACCATCTTCACTGCAGCCTAAGGAGAGTAATATGAGGGAATGTTTATTGATTAAAAATTATTTCATTGTCAGCAAAGTGAAAACTGTGTGTGTGTGTGTGTGTTGTATTATTTTATAAAATTATATATATATATATATATATATATATATATATATATATATATATATATATATATAATATATATATAAAAATAAAATATATATTATTTATATATATATATATTATATATATTATATATACATTTATATATTATATATATGCATACATATATATTTTATATGTATATATATATATATGTGTATATATATAAAATGATATATATATATAATATATTATATATAAAGTATATATTTTATATGTATATATATATATATATATATATAATTATAATATATAAATATATTATTATATATATATAATATTAATTTTATATATTAATATATATATAATTTTATATTTAAAATATAATATATTTTAAAATACAATATATATATATACATATTAAAAATATGTATATATATATATATATATACATTAAAAATATTTTAAAAATCAATATTTTATAAATAATTTAAAAAATAATAATAATATATTAATTATAATTTTATACATATAATTAATATTTTAAAATAATATATTTATAATATAATATATATATATATATACAGACACACACACACATTTATTATATATATATTTTATATATATATATATATATATATATATATATATATATATATTTTCTATTTTATATATATATATTATATTATATATATATATATAATATATATATATATACATATATATATACATATATTATAACATATATATATACATATATACATAATATATATATTAATATATACAATACATAATCTACATACTACATACATACTATTACATATATTTCTATATATATATAATGTAATATATATTATATTATATGCATACATATATTTTAATATATTAATATATATATATTTATTATAAAATACTAAAATATACATATACATATATACATTATATATATTTTACTAATATAAATATATATATTATATATATATATATATATTTCATACATTATATAGATATATATAGAATGATTACCTAAAAGGTAACAGGCACTCACCGTGGAAAAGGATCTTGGACCCTACCACGTACTCACTCCAAGAGCATCACAACGAAAACTACAATTAAATATATGCTGTGACACTGCGGCTCAAACTAACCTTCATATAATAAAAAAAAAAAAAAAAAATATATATATATATATGCTTACATATATATATATATGCATACATATATATAATAGATATATATTATATATAATATATATATATAGATATATATATATATTATAATATATATGCTTACATAATATATATATATAATATATATATATAATTATATATATGCTTACTATATATATAAAATGCATACATATATATATATATATATTATATATATATATGTATATGCATAAAATATATATATATATGCATACATTAATATATATTAGATATAATATTATATATTGTAATTTTGCATACATATATATATATATATGCATACTATAATATATATATATATATATATATATATATATTATATATATATATATATGCATACATATATATATATAATATATATATTATATATATATATATATCTCATAATATATATACAATATATATATATATTATATATATATATATATATATATGAAAACATATAGTATATAATATATATATTATATATTATAATATAAAATATATGCATCATATATATATATATATATAATTATAATATTTATAATATTTATATAATATATATATATATTTCATATATTATATATATTTATATATATATAAATTTTATATATATTTTATATATATATTATATTTATATATATATATAATATTTATATATATTTATAGATTATATATAATTACATAATAATATATATATATAATATATTTTTATATATATTATATATATATTTATATATAATATATTATATATATTATATATATTATATATATATTTTTATATTATATATATATACT
>NC_051395.1:39581854-39584354 GCF_015228065.2 Penaeus monodon | reverse complement strand
CAGCAATACCCATTATCTATCCTACAAACTATATGAACATAAATATATGGATTCTTCTTGTTTGTATTTATAGTATGTACAAGTTCTGTATATAATTTACATCCCATTTTTAATAAGGGTATCTATAACAAAATTATCAATTCTAAATTACAAACTTACCCAGTATTGGCCACCATTCTCTCGTAGTTCAACTAAGAAATTGGAAACTTAAACTCTTCATCCAAAATAAGACTTGACCAGATAAGATAGCATATGAACTTTAAACTACTATATAACATGACTGATAACATACTGGCAGTGACTGGTATGGCTTAACTCATAGCATGACTAGCAATATAAAAATGATAAACATATAGGCCCCTACTCTTCAAAAAACACTGATATCTCTTGATTTCTAATTTGAAGCAATTGTGACTACTTCAGATTGTATTGATGTATACTATCACAATATGTATATATGTATATATGCATAGATATATATATATATATATATATATATATATATATATATATATATATATATATGATATAAAATATATTAATAATATATACTATAATTAATATAAAATATATAATATATATATATATATATATATATATATGTATATATATATATATATATATCCCTCCATCATATGTAGCTATAAGTGAAGATTCCACATTAGAAATGAAATAATAAAGTGTCAATTTAATCTCACAGGTATGGCAATCTCAATACAATCTAGCTAAAAGCTATTCTTTAGTGTCTTTTAATTAGTACAGTGGTAATGTGTCGGCCTCTCATCCGAGGGGTTGGCGGTTCGCGCCCCGCCCAGGCGCAAGAAGTTGCAACTGTCGCCTTACTGGGTTACTGCTGTGGCTGGGCACCACAGCGGGTAAGGACTAGGTTCGGCCGAGTCAGCACCAGCTGACACACATGAGCGAGTCAGCAGTAGTCAACACAGGTCAGGCTCCCCTCTTGGGCATAGCCTGGGCGAGGCTAAGCTTCGCATATCAGACTTATCCTGTCTTTTAGTCTTTCTCACTAATATATAAATTTAATCTGGTAAGTATTTCTGATAGAAACTGCCCTTAAAGTGCCTGGCCACTAAATAAAATGTGAATACTCAGATCTACCAAACTCTTTGGAACCTGCCTTACAAGTGATGATAGAGATGTGTTTGTTCTGTTGCAGTGAAGCAGAACAAGTTTAAAGAGGATTTCTGTTAGTTTCAGCATGTAAATTCTCATGAACCAGCTGTGGATGGGAAATATGATGATGGCTATGGTTGCTTGGAAAAAAGCTAGACACTTAAAAAAGGAAATAAAGGAGGAAAAAAAGAGAAAAGAAAAGAAAAAAATGTTTATTGTCTCTAGACAATAACAAACCAAAAGGCAATGATCATCATAAGGAAGGATGTTTTCACATTGCTAACTGTCAAGGCTTTGTGAAGTTCAACTGACTAGGCCATTCAGAGCCAAATGTGCACAACTTTCTAATTATCACTTACCAACAGAAATAACATAGATAGCTATACATTTATATAATGACTACATAAGATAGGGAAAATTTATGGACATTGTCAGAGAGAGAGAGGAAAAATACACTCAAATAATTTGTGAAAGTAAAGAATACTGTCAGAAATTAAGAATGTAAGCTGGGTTGTGGGGAAAGATCCCCTGACTACATATATACAATATATATAAATATATATATATATATATATATATATATATATATATATATATTATATATATATATATATATATATATATATTTTTTTTTTTTTTTTTTTTTTTTTTTTTGGGGGGGGGGGGGGGGTCAAAGCCACAGGCTTGGGAGGCTTTGGGTAATTTTTTAGCTTCACACAGCCATCCAACCTTACAAATATTATTCCTCATTTTAACTGTTCACAATGTAATATGGGTGAATCTTTTGTTATTTTCCATCACAAATATATAAATGAAAGTATTTAACTGTATATGAAGTAACCTCAAACATCTGAGAGTAAGTCCCCATTTTTCCAGCCATCCTGGGGTTTCCCCAACCTAACTATGAACCAAAAGCCTTCCTAACCATGGTGCTTCCCTTTGAACCCCATTCAATCACCGTACTTCCCTATCACAGGCTCTAAACCCCCGGACCCAATGGCTATGAGCTTACCCTCTTGCTTAGCATTATCAAACCCTATTTTCTCATTTCTGACATTTTCATTTGCCTTGCAGATTATTTCATGTATCATCGAGTGTAATTTTGTAAGTATCATCTGATTTTCATGGAAAAACTATCAATTATTAGATTGACAATTCGTCTTGCAAATTGCAAAGGAATAAATGAAATCTATTTGTTGTCACCATACATGCATGACTTGGCCATATCCATGTGAACTGAACTATACTACTTTTGATTCATACGTATGTTTTTGAATTCGAGGTGTACCCAGTGTTGTTGCCAAAAACTAGAACCTACTCTCGGAGGTGTTGGTGTTTCTATTTCCCAATGTACCATTTTTTCATTATT
>NC_051395.1:39576080-39581754 GCF_015228065.2 Penaeus monodon | reverse complement strand
CTTTGGCATTCCCACTACCCATAGGGCCCCAACCCCCTCCCTTCGGGCTTTCCAAATACCCATGACCCCACCCTTCGGGAAATCCCAAATATCCAAGGCCCATTTTGAAATTTCCAAACCCCTCCCATTGACAACAAAAAGAAAGAGAGAAAAATGAAAAAACCCAACGATTTGAGAGGCTTGCTCTGTTTTTACATTCAAAAAAAAGTTGTATTAACCTGAATGAAATTTTTAATTATACCCCAAAAGTTTGCGGGCCGCATCTGTTCAACAGGTGCCACCGGGGGGTTGGCAAGGTATGCCCCAAGCTGCACAGGAGGGAGCTAACATCGTGGTAGCAGCCAAAACCGAGCCGCACCCAAAGCTACCGGAACCCCTTTATGCAGCCCAAAAAGTAAAAGGGAAGGTTTTTGATAAAAATTATTTTATTGCAGCAAAAATGAAAACTGTGTGTGTGGGTGTTTTTGGTAAATTAATTTTATATATTATATATAAATAATATATATATTTTAAAAATATATAAAAATTATAAAAATATATAAATTTGTTGCATATTAAAAATAATAAATGGTATATATATATAAATAAATAATTTATATAATATAATAAAATAATTATATATAGAATATTATAAAAAAATATATAGAATTTTTAAATTATAATTATAATATTAATAATAATTATATAAATAATAATATATTATATATATATATATATATATAATATATATATAATATACAACCACACACTTTTTTGATTATCTATATATTATAAAATAATATATAAATTTATATAATATAAATATAAATAATATAGTGTGTGTGGTGAATTTTAATATATAATATATTATATTAAAATATATATAAAATATAATTATTATTTAAAATATAATAATATTATAATAATATTTTTATATATATGTGTGTGGTGTTTGTTTTATAAATATATTATATATTTATATATAATTATATATATATATAATTTATAATATAAATTTAAATTTAAAATTTTTAAAAAATATATTAATATAATATAATTTATTAAATTATTAAATTTTAAAATTAATAATTATAATTATATATTTTATTTATATTATATTATTAACATTTAAATTTATTATATCTACATTTATTATATATATATATATATATAAAATATAAATAATATAATTTTATTATTATAATTTATATATAAATACACACACACAAAACACACACACCCCGTTTTCACTTTGCTGACAATGAAATAATTTTTATCAATAACACTTCCTCATACTTACTCTCCTTGGCTGCAGTGAAGATGGTTCCTGGTAGCTTTGGGTGCGGCTCAGCTGTCTTGGCTGCTACCACGATGTTAGCTCCATCCTGTGCAGCTTTGAGAGCAATAGCCTTGCCAATCCCACGGCTGGCACCTGTGATGAACAGAGTGCGGCCTGCAAGCTTTCTGTGGGTATAATGTAAAAATTGTCATTCCGGTTAAATACACTTTGTTGACATGTAAAAACAGAGCAAAGCCTCTCAAAATCTGTTGGGTTATTCATATTTTCTCTCTTTCTTTCTGTTGTCAATGGGAGGTATTTGGAAATTTCAAGTGGACCTTGGATATTTGGGATTGCCAGAAGTGGGTCATGGGTATTATGGAATGCCAGAAGTGGCCATGGGTAGTTGGGAATGCCAGAAGTGGCCATGGGTAGTTGGGAATGCCAGAAGTGGCCATAGGTATTTCAGAATGCCAGAAGTGGCCATGGGTATTTTGGAATGCCAGAAGTGGGCCATGGGTAGACTGAGAGCAAGTTTCTACTGCATGAGAAGAATAACTCCCTTTGTATCTCTCACATGTCCAGTCATCCTCAGCCTCTCTTCCATGCCAAGTAATCCTCATATTCCATCCTACATATCCAGTAATCCCCATTCACTACTGCACATGTTCTGTAATCATTAACTTCACCGACTTGTACAGCAATACCCATTATCTATCCTACAAACTATATGAACATAAATATATGGATTCTTCTTGTTTGTATTTATAGTATGTACAAGTTCTGTATATAATTTACATCCCATTTTTAATAAGGGTATCTATAACAAAATTATCAATTCTAAATTACAAACTTACCCAGTATTGGCCACCATTCTCTCGTAGTTCAACTAAGAAATTGGAAACAAACTCTTCATCCAAAATAAGACTTGACCAGATAAGATAGCATATGAACTTTAAACTACTATATAACCCGACTGGATACATACTGGCAGTGACTGGTATGGCTTAACTCATAGCATGACTAGCAATATAAAAATGATAAACATATAGGCCCCTACTCTTCAAAAAACACTGATATCTCTTGATTTCTAATTTGAAGCAATTGTGACTACTTCAGATTGTATTGATGTATACTATCACAATATTATAAAAGGATATATGCATATATATATATATATATATATTATATGCATATAATATATATATTATATATATGCATATATATATATATATATATATATGCATATATATATATATATATATATGCATATATATATATATATAATATATATATATATAAAATATCCCTCCATCATATGTAGCTATAGTGAAGATTCCACATTTAAAATGAAATAATAAATCAAATTTAACCCAAAATATAAATCTAATCAATTAAAAAATTTTTATTTTTAATTAAAAAGGGGAAAAACCCCCCCCGGGGCCGGGGCCCCCCAAAACCAAGAATTAAAACCCCTTAAATTGGTTTCGGGGGGGCCCCCAAGGGGTAAATAGGGGGGCCGATAAAAGTCCAAACCAAAAACGAATTCCCAAAATACCCCCTGGGCTCCTGGGGAGGTAATTTAAAGGGGTTTTGTTTTATTTATAAATTACTTAAATATTTATAAAATTTTTAAATTGGCATAAATAAAATTAATACTAAATTTAAAAAATTTTAATGCCTTAAAATATATAAATTTTTTTTTTTATAAAGGGAAAAAATTTAAAAATTTTTAGTTAATTTAAATTATGAAATTTTAAAATATTTTGGGGTATTTTAAAAAAAAACCCCAAAAAAAGGAAAAAAGGAGGAAAAAAAAAAAAAAGAAAAAAAAATTTATTTCAACAAAAAAAACCAAAAGGCAAACATCTAAGGGGGTTTTTTTACATTAAGTCCCCCTTTGGGGCCCGTCCCCCGGGGCCCCAAAAGGAAATTTCAATTTTTTTAAGGGGCGGGCAAAATTTTAAGACAATTTGAGGGGAAAATTAACACCCGGGAGAAAAAAAAAAACCCCGGGGGAAAGGGGATTTCGAAATGACTGAACCGGGGTTAAAGTCCCCTACATAAAAATTTAAAATTTAAAAGAAATTTAAAAGGGGAAAAAAAAATATTAATAAATTTAAATTGAAATTTTTAAAAAAAAAATTTTTTTTAGAAGGAAAAATTAAAGAGATTTTTAAAATTTTAAATGAAATTTTAAAATTTTAATTATATATATTAGTTTTAAAAAATAAATTAAAAAAATAAAAAAAAAAAAAAATTTAAAAATTTTTTTTAAAAAAAAAATGATTATAAAAATTTTTAAAAAATTAATTTTTAATTAATATAAATAAAAATTAATTTTATTATTTTAAAAAATAAAAAAAAAAAACTATAATTATATAAAATATAAATTAAATAAAATTTAAATTAAAAAAAAAATAATATTAATTTAATAAAAATTAAATTTTAATTAAAAATTTTTTAAAATTTAATATAAAAATATTTAATTTTAAAAATATATATTATTTTATATATATTTTTTTTTTTTTTTTTTTTTTTTTTTTTTTTTTTTTTGGGGGTTTGGGGGGTTTTTAGCCAAAACCCCAAAACCTTAAAATTTTTTTCCCATTTAACTTACAATTTTTTATTAATTTTTTTTCCCCAAAAAATTAAAAAAGAAATTTTTTAACTTTTATAATAAAATAATCTTTGAAGTAAAGAAATTTAAACCCTGGGTACCAAATAACAGGGCCAAAAAACCTTTCCAACCAGGGTTTCCCCCTTTGCCCCCTTAACCCCTTTCCCTACCCTCCCCTACCCGGCCCAAGGGTTTACCCTTTTTAGCATTTAAAGCCCTTTTTTCTTTCTCTACATTTCCTTTGGAAATTTCAGTACATATTTTTTTAAGATCATTTTTTTGGAAAATAAAAAAAATTTTTATTTTTTTTTTTAACTTGCAAAGGAATTAATGAAATCTTTTTTTTTTACCCTTACAGCTTTTTTTCCTTGTCCCTATGACCATTAAAAGAAACTATACTACTTTTTTTATTATACGTAAGTTTTGTGAATTTGAAGGGGTACCCCGTGTTGTTGGCCAAGGGAACTGAACCTACTCCGGAGGGGTGGGGCCTTTTAAGCTAACCAAAGGTATCTTAAATTTTTTCTTTCAATTCATTAAGGCAAAGTTTTCCCTTTTCCATAAGCGTATGAAACAAACTATAAATATAGGTAGCAGAATGTTATTTCCCTTTTTCCTTTTTTTTCCCTTTGGGGATGTGTTTTACTTGAGGGAAAAGGTTTTTGGCCCTCTTCAAGCATCAAGTAACCTTATTTTCTTACTTTTTATTGTTTGGTTTTTAAAAAGTTTTCTTAGAGTTTCTTATGTTGTTTATGGAAATTCTGGGGTACCCAATAAACCCATTGTGGCAAATTTTTGGGATTTAGGATTCCTCATTCTCCAATCCAAAAAATATTAAAAAATAGCCCCGAAAACCCCTATTGGACAAATGGCCCATAGCGGGAGGGCAAAATTTTTTTTTGGAAATATGAAAAAATCACTAATGGGGGGGTGCAGCCCCCCCTGGGGATTGCAAAAAGGAATAGCCCCCTTTCTTTAGACAAATAACGATGATTCTGGGTATATTATTCATATTTTTCCTCACAATTCCCCCGGGACCTTTCATGCCCTCCCCTACTATTGGGGGGAAGAATGTGGGAGTTTGGGGGGGTTCCCCCAGTATTATTCATATATAGTTGTACTAGAGAGTGAGAGGAATGCCCAATATCAAACTCATGATTAGGTGAATTTGGAAAAGAGCCCAAAACCATTTCCAGGGCAAAATATTTTTTCTGAAAACCTGCTATGTTTGAAGGTTTAACACTCATTTTTCCCTTTGCAAACGTAGCACAGTGCGATATCAGCTCAGGATGATCGAAGTAAAACTTTCAGTAATTTTGTTTTTATGAAGCAAAAAATAAATAGGGGCTTCCCCCCCTAACCCCCTTTCAAAGGGTGGGGCCCTGATCTGCAGAATCTTTACCTCTATTCTTTTTTTAGGGTGTGGTACACTTACGGTAGTATAAGTAATGTCATGCAATTTTGGGGGGGGTTTTGGTTTTTGTGGTAGTGTAAATTTTCTATGTTGTCTTGCAGTACCGATCCTTTTAGTTACATCTAATGTGGGGGCTGTGCCCCGTATTCCCTCCCCGGGGGCTGCCCCCCCTGAACCCTGCCCAGAAAAACAAAGAACCTCCACACATTCACGGGGGAAAGGCGCAGATAGAAAACGCATAGGGTTCCCCCATGGGGTCATTTCCCTGTGGGGTTGAACAAAAATTCCACACACCAACTGGCCCCGTTGAAAAAAGAACTTTTTCCGTAAAAAAACCCCATTCCAAAATATACCCAAATTTTGCTTTATTTTTTCATTAATA
>NC_051395.1:39558313-39560813 GCF_015228065.2 Penaeus monodon | reverse complement strand
CGCTACGTAAATGACGTCCTCGTCATTGTCCCTAGGAGGTCGTGCTTGCAACATACGCTAACGCGACTCAACTCCGTTCACGAGAAAATCCAGTTCAGGAGGAGAATCAGAAACTACCTTTCCTGGACACTAATGATCCATCGGGGTGACGTTTCTCTGTATACCGAAAGCCTACAAATAAAGATGATTATATCCATTACTACTCCGCCCACAGCAACAAAACGAAATCTGGTGTTGTGATTGGCTTCTTCCTCAGAGCACTGAGGATCTGCAGCCCTGAGTTTCTCAAGGATGAGGTTGCCTTTATAATTAGTTCTTTCATGAAACACAAGTATCCCAGAGGCTTCCTGCTAAACCTCAGAAAGAAGGCGGAGAGCATACTTGTAAGAGCAGACCCCGCACCCTCTTCTAGTAATGTTCTCATTGTACTGTCATGCAACATTTCCCAGGCGATCAGCAGATACTTCGGCAAAACTGTGAGAATCGCCAGCACATCCGGGGAAAAGATACATGACTTAATACGTGACAGAAAGCAGCCCGAAAGCAACCCTTGAAGTGTTGTGTATCGCATACCCTGCAGCGGTTGCGATACAGCATACTTTGGGGAAACAGGCCATGGTTTCAGCACCAGGATCAGCGAACATCGAGCTGACATCCGTCACCACAGGACTTCCAATGCCATGGTGGCACATGTAGATGAAGCTGGACATCTACCGAACTGGAAGGAAGCAGAAATAGTCCATGGAGGACTGAACAAACTTAAAAGAAAAATAATGGAAGCAGCATACATCGCGACGGAGAGTAATGTCAACACGGCATCGGGCAGGTTCAAATTATCCAAGGTCACAGCAACAATTCTACGAGGAACGAATAGGAGGTCACAGTCAGGTATTTTGTCACCTCACGCCTGATATATATTTTCTATGTAATTTCTCTGATGTATGAATTTCTGACGAAGACGCAATCGAAACCGGTCAAATACATCTCTTGTATTGTGAAGATATCCATTCTCATTCATAACTTTTCTACATTTGTCATTATGAATACGGTTCGAGTAATGCATAGTTTGATGATCTTTCACACAACATGCGCATGACACAGTTCTCACATAATTATAGACTTCGCACATCAGTTTATTCAGTTCTGCGTTAAATAAATAATACCCAGAAGAAATATATCCATATGGCTTCCACAATTTATGTGTGTTAACTGTGTTTTGTTGTGGTGGGGTGGGGAGGGAGCGATTTGCTTAAAAAATAGATTACATGTCCACTCGAACTCCGCTAGTTATGCGTTCATTAGCCCAGGAAAGTCTGTCCTTTACTATACTATACTCCACTATACCTATACAATACTTTTAATAAATCAAGTTCATGGAAACCAACATTTCTACTGTAAGAGTGATACCCACTCTGGTAAAATGAAATATAGTATAGTTATAGTATATTCTTATTAGTCTGTGTGAACGTGTAAAACCAAATGTAAAGCACAATTTTTTCAACAATTTCTGGGGGAGGCGGAGATATACTCTCGCCCGTCCAGTTTTCATTCTGAGGGGGGGCAGTGTATGTATATATATATATATATATATATATATATATATATATATATATATATATATATATATATATATACATGTGTGTCTATCTGTCTATCTATCTATCTGTCTGTCTATCTATCTATCTATCTATCTATCTATCATATATAAATTATATATATATTATATAATATATATATATATATATATATATATATATATATATATATATATACACATGTGTGTGTGTATATATAAATACATATATATATATATATATATATATATATATATATATATATATATATATATATATATATGTGTGTGTGTGTGTGTGTGTGTGTGTGTGGTGTGTGTGGTTGTGTGTGTGTGTGAGTGTGTGTGTGTGTGTCTACCTATCTATCTATCTATCTATCTATCTATCTATATATATATATGTATGTATGCATGTGTGTATATCTATATACACATATGTGTATATATATACATACATGTGTGTATATATGTATATGTATATTATATATATATATATATATATATATATATATATATTATATACACATGTATATGTATATATACATGTGTGTATATAGACATGTGCATGTGTATATATACATGTGTGCATATATATACACACATGTGTATATATACACGTGTGTGTGTATATACATGTGATATATATATATATAATATATATATATATATATATATATGTATATATACATGTGTGTATATATACATGTGTGTATATATATACATGTGTGCATATATATACACACATGTGTGTATATACATGTGTGTGTGTATATACATATGTGTGTATATGTATATATATATATATATATATATATATATATGTATATATATATATATATATACTTGTGTGTATATATATATACTTGTGTGTGTATGTGTTTCACTTAGACAGACTAAGGGAGGAGGAGTGTGCCATGAGTTTTCACC
>NC_051395.1:39535538-39550538 GCF_015228065.2 Penaeus monodon | reverse complement strand
ATAATATATATGTTTATAAATATATACACACACACTACATATAATGTGTATATATGTGTGTGTTGTGTGTGTGTGTGTGTGTGTGTTGTGTGCCTACATATATGTATGTATATATATATATAATATATATATATATAATATATAATATATATATATATATACACACACACACATATATATATGAACATACACACACACACACATATTAATGTATATATTCACACACACACATATTAATATATGTATTTATTGTATACCCCACACAACACACACACACCCCACACACACACACACACACACACACACACACACACAAATGACATGTTTTGTTATGAAGAGACTGGGGAATTCACTCAAAGGAGTCAAATTACTCCATGTACTGTTACATCTAAGAAATAGATATTTTGCATATTGTTAGACTCAATGGAATTTCCTCCTTTTCCCTACAGTGACTATTTGTTTATTAGTCTCCCCTTCATGCATTACATTTTCTTTGGCGCAGGAAGACTCCGCTTGTGCTAACGGAGGATTGTCAATGAATTCTGAAGATCACTAATTCCTGTCTGTTCCTTACTGCCTATTAGTTGTTGATTAATATTACTAAGTTGATACTGATAAATGCTAAAAGTAATGTTGAAAATTTAACATCATGAATGATTACTACCCAAAAAGATAATAATGATAGTGATAATAATGATACTGATGATAACAGCAATAATGATGATAATGATAATGATTATAATGATAACGATAACAATATGATAATGATAATGATAATAAAGATAAAGTAATAAAGATAACAATGATGGTAACAATAATAATACTAATACTAATACTAATAACGGCAGTAATAATGACAATAACAATAACGATAATGATAACAATGAAAACAGTGATGATAACAATAATGATAGTCACTGATAATAACGATAGTAATATTGATGATAATAATGATGATAAGTGATTATAAATATAGTATAGAGAACAACAAAAACAACACCATTGTGATAATGAAAACAAAAAAAAATAACAGCAACAATTTTCAACAATAAAAAAATTTAAATATTGATAATGATGTTTATATAATAATAACAATAATAACAATAATAATAACAAAAACAACAACAATAGTAATAATAAGAGCAATAACAAAAATGATAATAATTATAATAATAATAACAATAATCATAATGATAATTATATTATTAACAATAATAACAGCGACAACAATAGTTATACTACTACTAGTACTACTACTACTGCTAATGATAGTAATAATAATAATAATGATGATGATAATAATGATAATAAAATACAGTTGTAATGATAATAATAATAGTAATATAATAATCTCATTATTATTATTATTGTACTGAACAACAATGATAACGATATTGATGATGATAATGATAATAATCATAATAATCCACCTCTCTATCATCACCATCACCTCCACCCACCATCATCATCATAATAATAATAATGATAATAATAATCACAATGTTAATGAAAATGGTAGTAATGATAAGGACATTAATGATAATGATACAACGATAATAAGGATAATAAAAATACTAATATTAAAATAATGAAAATAATGATAATAATAATGAAGATGATAATGATAATAATAAACATAATAATAATAGTGATGATAATAATAATAAATGATAATAGAAATAACAACAACTATAGTAGAAATAACAACAAGAATAAAAACGATAATATTTATGAAATAATAATAATAATAATAATGATAGTAACAAAAACAATGATACCAATAATAATAATGAAACAGTAATGGCAATGGTAATAAAAATAATAAAAATAATGATACTAATAATTATAATGATAATGATAATGATAATAAAACAATAATGATGATAATAATGATGATAAAAATAATAATAATGATGATGATGATGATGATGATTTTAAATAATAAAAATAGTAATAATAATAAGATAATAATAATAATAATAATAATAATAATAATAATAAAATGACAATAGTAATATTGATAAATATTATAAGAATAGTAATCATAATGATAATCAAGTATTATGATAATAATCATGATAAAGAGGTTAATGAAAATCATTATAATAATAAAATGAGATAAGATAAGATAAATAATAAAGATAATGATATAAACAATAATGATATTATTACTAACTGAAATAAGAACAAAGCTAATGATGATGATAACAATATAGACAGTGATAATAAAATATATGAGTAATAATATTGATAATAATAATAATGATAATAATAATGATACTGATAATAATCATAATGATAATAATGATAATAATGAAAATAAAAGTGTTAGTAACAGAGAGGGTGAAAACAATAAAGATAATGATGTTAGTATTTAAAATGATAATAACAATAATAATAGTAACAATAATAGTAACAGAAATTATTATGATAAGAGTTGATAATAAATAAATGATAATAAATATAGTAATAGTAAAAAAAATAATGAAAACAATAATAATGATATAATAATGACAACAACGGTAGCAAAAAGGTAAAGGTAATGATAAGAATAAGAATAATAGTGATAACAACAATAACAATAATGATAATGATAATAGTGCTACGCCAGTGGGTCTTTGTCTCTGTGCGAAACATGTGTTAACATGAAAAGGATGACCTGGGCATGTGTTAACATGAAGGGACCTGGGCAAACATGACGCAGCTGGCTGTGAGCGGAGGAGCGGAGGAACAAGCCAGGAGAGACGGAGTTGGGCGCTGCTCCTGTGAAGACCTCGTGTGTGCCTTGTGACCTGATAAACTTTGTGTTGCCCTGTTATAAGCTGTATGTGCTGTGTGACATGCTAGTTTCCCCCTGTATTGTGCCTATAGAAAAGTGTACGGGTAAATACTTGTGTAAATAAAGGAAAGACTGTCATCGTGTGTTTATTTCGTGTCCTGCCTCGCCACTTGGCGTTTTCCCCCCTGGTGTTTCTGGGAGGCGGGTGGTGCTGGGTGCCTCTTGGAGCTTTTCAGTGTTCACGACCCTGTGGATAGAAACGCCGCCCTGGCTAGCCTGCCTTGTTTTGGGTGGCAGAGAGACGAGGCGGTCGGCGTAACAAATGGTGTCAGGAGGGGGGTTTGTGATATTTGGTCAGTGGAGATCGCCGATTTACCCATGTCGTCCAAAGATGGCGGCAGCCATGAGGGAGAGGAGGCTATAAATGAGGCAGGCACGAGTGAGGTGAAGCCGAGCCAGATGGACCTGATCACTGCCATGCTGGCCGGTATGAGGGAGGAAATGGCACAAAGGGCAGAAGAGCAGGAACAGAGGGCACACGAGCAGGCGCACCGTCGTGTTGAGATGCAGGCAAGGGAAGGGCAGAGGAACAGTTCTCCCGACTTGTTGAGGTGCTACAGAGCAATCTTGCATCTGTGAAGAGAAACTCAGCAGTACACCGAAAAGGGCCTGCAACAGCGTAAAGAGTGAACTGATGGAGGAGGTCCCAGACTCTGAAGGGCGAGGTTCAGGGCCTGAGGGAGGAATGAAGGGGAAAGGCAGCGTCACGAGGTAGTAACGTTACAAGCAGAGAAGGCAGACGAGGTTCTGGCAAACAGATGCCAGAGTGTCAGATTTACTGGGTCTGCCCGGGGTCCGTGGCAGGAAACCCCCGGGCCTCGCAGCGTCGGGGTCGGAGCCAGTGGTCGCTGTAGAAGGCTGGGGACCCATCGGAACCGCTCCCTTGGGTATAGGTGGCGGCAAACTCGGACCCAGTCAACCCGCCTCGTTGCCTCCCTCACCCCCTTCCTCCCCCCCGGGCGTGTTAGTTCACGGCACGCGTTCTCCATCCCGCAGCCCCTCGGCCTCCAGACATTCTGTGAAGCGTAAGCCAGCTGAGTACGACGGGAAGGTGGCTTGGGAGGCATATGTCGCCCAATTTGAAATGCTGGCATCTGCCCAGGGCTGGAGCCAGGAAGAGAAGGCCCTGCAGCTGGTAACAGCGCTAAGGGGCCCCGCGGTGGAAGTGTTGGGGCATCTGTCGGCATCCCAACATGCCTCTTACACCAGCGTGGCAGAGGCTTTGAAACGCCGTTTCGGGCACCACCACCAGGCCGAGGTATATCAGGCGCGCTTGAAGAAGCGGACTCGTGAGCGTGGCGAGACACTGTCCCAGCTGGCGCAGGATGTGGAGGCGCTGGTAAGGAGGTCTTACCCTGGGGGCTGCGGAAGAGATGATTGTGTCCGGCTCGCGATTTCTTAGTTGATGCTTTGCAGGACCAGCAGCTGCAAATCTACGTCAAAACAGGCACCCCCCTGAGGACTTTCAGGTGGCGCTGGCGAGGGCCTTGGAGTTCGAGGCCTTCCTGAAGGCAACGAGTGGCCTAGGACCAGCTGCTCAGCCCCCCCGGGACCTCCGGGGCCAGAAGGCTAAAGTGGAGAAGGTAGGGCACAGACGTAGTCAGTGTCAGAGGGAGCGGAGAACACGTTCTCTCAACCGGACGGATTCTGATGCCTCCCAGCAGTGCTGCAAGGACTGTGGCAGGTATGGTCACCATCCGAGTGCATGTCCTAAGGCTAAGGAAGTGGTACAGGAGGAAAACTCGGACAGGCTGGAGAAGGGGGCCGAAACCCAGCTGTCCTCAGTTCCCGGGCCCCGACTTGGGTAAGCTGCCGTCGAACCAGCACGATGCAGGTGGAGGGCTCAATAGATGGGAAGCCATGCCGCCTGACAGTGGACACTGTGGCTGAGAAGACCCTAGTGCGGCCTGATATGTTGGCCACTATGCAACTTCCAGACGCACCACAGAGACTGTGTGGTGTCACGGGGCATTGTGGGGCACTCAAGGGCCAGTGGAGGCTTTATATTGGCGTGGGCAGCACGGTGCAGGGCTGCCAGTGTATGTGGCCGATCTGGACGAGCACTGCTTTCTGGGCCTTGACTACCTGACGCAGAGTAAGGCGTGTGTCGACCTTGGACGGAAACTGGTGAGGGGGCACGGTGAAGATGTGCCCTTGCTTCCAGAGGTTGGTTGTGCAGAGGTAGTTACGGCTGAACGACTGCACCTTGCCCCCAGGACAGAGTCTAGAATCCAGTGTCGACTGTCAAGAGTGATGCGTGGAGTAGAGGGCCTCGTGGAGCCCATTCAAACCTGCAACTAGCTGATGGCGTAGCGGTTGGGCGGAGCCTTGTTGGACCAGGGGAGGGGTTAGTTAGTGTTGGTAGCTAACTTCTCCAATAAGGACCTGAAGGTGCCAGCTGGTGCAAAGCTGGGCACTTGTGAGGAAGTGGAGCGTCCAGAAGAGTTGTCGGGGAGCAAGGAGTTGGTTGGTGTGGGGCCGTTGCCTGACTTCCTCAAGGACTTGGCGCACCGGCTGTGGCGTTACCATGGGCCAGGAAGCTACTCCTGGGGCCATGGTGAAAAAGAAGATGACGTTAGGCCCAGTAGCGGCGATGAGGATGTGGCAGACGCTGACCGAGATGAGGACGAGCATTTGGACGGTGAGGGCGATGCAACAGACGTCAATGGTGACCATGAGCCAGGTCTTGGGGCAGGAGATACCCCTCTGGGTGCTACTGCCAATCTATCGCCACCCACACCTCCTCCAGAGCGACCCCAGCGAGAGCGAAGAAAGCCGCGCTGGATGAAAGATTTTTGTGTTACTGAGAACTGATTTTATTTAAATTTTCTGTAGTTTGTTTCAGGTTTAGATATGTCAGAGCAGACGGGTCGTCTGCTTGATAGGGGGGATAGTGCTACGCCAGTGGGTCTTTGTCTTTTGTGCGAAACATGTGTTAACATGAAAAGGATGACCTGGGCATGTGTTAACATGAAGGGACCTGGGCAAACATGACGCAGCTGGCTGTGAGCGGAGGAGCGGAGGAAACAAGCCAGGAGAGACGGAGTTGGGCGCTGCTCCTGTGAAGACCTCGTGTGTGCCTTGTGACCTGATAAACTTTGTGTTGCCCTGTTATAAGCTGTATGTACAGTGTGACATGCTAGTTTCCCCCTGTATTGTGCCTATAGAAAAGTGTACGGGTAAATAACTTGTGTAAATAAAGGAAAGACTGTCATCGTGTGTTTATTTCGTGTCCTGCCTCGCCACTTGGCGTTTTCCCTCCTGGTGTTCTGGGAGGCTGTGGTGCTCGGTGCCTCTTGGAGCTGTTCAGTGTTCACGACCCTGTGGATAGCACGCCGTCTGGCTAGCCTGCCTTGTGTTGGTGGCAGAGAGACGAGGCGGTCGGCGTAAGAATAGTACTAATCATGTTGATAATAAAAAAATAATAGACATAATTATAATAACAACAACAACAACAACAATAATAATAATAACAGTAATCATATTGATAATAATAAAAAAATAATAGACATAATTACAATAGCACTGCTAATAATAATAATAATAATAATAATAATAATAATGATAATAATAATAATAATAATAATAATAATAATAATAATAATAATAATAATAATAATAATAACAATAATAATAATAATAATAATAATGATAATAATAATACTATTATTAATAATGATAATGCTAATAATGATAATGATAATGATAATGACAACAATAAAAAATAATAATGATAATGATAATGAAATAAAAAATAATGATAAATATGATGATAATTATAATCAGAATGATACTACTACTACAACAACTACTAATGATAATGACAACGATAAGGATAATTATGATATTACCAGTAGTAGTAACAACATTGGCAATAATAATAACAATGATAATAATCACATCAATAATGATGTGATGATGATGATCAGAATGATGAAAACAATAATGATGGTGTTAGAAACAATTATAATGATAGTTATAACAACGATGAGAATTATAATAATGATAGTAGAACTACTTCTGATTCTACAACTACTACTAATATTGATAATGGTATGATAATGATAATGAAAATAGCAACAAGCAACTGTGATAATAGTAAGAGATTATAAAGATAATAATCAGTATCGTTATGACTGCACTTCTAACGGTTACAATAATGCTAATGATGGTGATAATTACAGTTATAGTAATAATAGTGATAATAATAATAAATATAACAATTATAATTATGGTAATAATGAACAATAATGACGATAGTAATAATAATAATGACGAAGATAATGATAGCAATGATCATAATAATAATAGCAACGAGAATAATCATAATAATAACAATAATAATCATTATGATGGAAATATTAATAATTATATTAATACTAATGGTGATCATGATAATGATAATGATAGAAATGATAATAACAACAATAATGGTAGTGATAATAATAATAATGATAGTAATAATGATATCAGTAGCAATATCTATATTAATGATGATGATAATGATGATAACGAGGATAATGATATTAATGATAATAATGATAATAATAATAATAACATTAATAATAATAATAACAAAAACAATGAAAATATAATTATAATGGTAACGATTATAACAGTAACAATGAATAACAGGGTAATAATAAAATGGTAACAGTAATGATACTAACGATAAGAATCATAGTGTTTTTTAAAAAAATAGTATTAACAAAAAAGTAAAAAAAAAATAAATGAAAAAATAATAATGACAACAATAATGATAATAAATAATAACAATGATAATAATAATGATAATGATGACAATAAAAGTAAAATAAAAAAAATAATAATAACATTAACAACAACAAAAACAACAACAACAATAATAATAATAATAATAATAATAATAGTAATAATAATAATGGTAATAGTAGTAATAACATTGATAATAATAATAACAACAATAACAGCAGTAATAGTTATAATTATGATAACAACAAAGACAATATAACAATGATAGTATTAGTAACAATAAAGATAAATTCGTGATGTCTAGAATTGGATTCTTTGTTTTTTAGAGTATGTTCACGAAACATGTTCAAGGACACGGAAAAACATCATTAAATATTTTAAAGATTTATTTGTATCTATATGCAGCTCTTAGATTAGGCTGGGCTATTCAGCAAAGTAAAAAATGATTAATAAAATTACACGCACAAAACACTAGGATAATTATCAATGATGCATATTTACTCAGAAAAGCAACAACCATGTTTTGAGAATCAATCACCTTCATGATAAAACTTGTGATATCTATCTATCTATCTATCTATATATGTGTGCACACACACACACACACACACTCATTCACACACACACACACACACACACACACACACACACACACACACACACACTCACACACCTAGAAATGTGCATGTGTGTGTATGTATGTATATATATATATATATATATATATATATATATATATATATATATATATATATATATATATATTACGATAATAATCACGGTAAAGACAGACACTGCATTACGTGGAAGCACATTCCCAGGAATATGAAAAGCTTTCTAAACGTACAGCGTCAGTGATATAATTTCGGATTGAAATCTGTTGAAATATAATGAGTAACTTACATTATAGCTGCTATCATGGGGGCAAAAACAATATAACGAGGACACGAGTTCTTATACTCAAGCATGCCTTCCTTGATAGCCAAATGAATAACTCAAAAGATCGATGGTAATGGGAAATCGTTACATAGCTTCCAGAATAACAAAGGTTTTGCCCAGAAGTGGCTCCTCAAGCGTTGGCACGAACTCACCCATTCCTCCCGTTCCGATTTTAGCTTTACCGTGAAGAAGAGCATGCAAATCTTAACCGATAGTGTTTTTGTGTTTTAGAACAGAAGGTTCAAATTGGAACTACAAACAGATGATTTGGGTATTGCAAAGATCAATAGTTAGACACGATTACCATTAACACTATTCTTCACTAGGCATGCTGGAAAATATAATCTGAATATTTGATGGCAAAGGAGTAAATATTCATACTATAAACAAAGCGAAGAGCAAATAAAGAAGTGGTTTGGTGAGCTCCTCCTGATGTTGTCAGGAGAACTGTGAATGCTTTTTATATTAGATCGAACCCTCCTGTATTAAGGAATTATAACCTGTATCAAGGAATCATAACTGTCTTTGAGTGATTGGGTTTGAGACATGTCTGAGACGGCAATACACAGACGCCCAGCCCGCTCAACAGACAGACGCGCCAGCACCATGGCCCCTTTCGTGTCGCGAGGGCGTGGCCTCAACGAGAAATGTCTCCGAGCTCTCCGCTTTACGGTTGTGTCAGCTCATCAGCACAGAATTGAAACTATCTTCGGAACTTCCAAGTATTATCGTCTACATTTACCTCAAGCAACGTCAGAGATCAATCTCGAAAGCCTCGTGTGCGTTAGCAACGGCCTCCCGTTAATCCAGTGTAATGGCCGGTCTGATTTCTTTACAGTTTGCCCGGGCGAGTAAGGGAAGACGTCCTGAGAAAGAAAAAATCGTATTCAAGTCCTGATACTTATGGCTTTTGGAAGGAGGTTAACAGGTTGGCACTAAGGCCGCCAGGAAGAAATCAAAGTCGAGACATGGAGCTATTCAGGCGCTATAAAGACGCAATGATACGAAGTTTATAGCTGGAAATCACATAGGAATCTCCGATAATCCAGTCCAGGCCTCGCAAGCCGTACTGGAACAGCCCTGGGGGTGACAGCATTAGAACAGCGCGAAAATTGGATATGTGATTTACTCAGATGAGTCGCCATAGTTTCTCTTCTGCTCCAAGCTCACTCCCCCACGCCTCAGTGGCCGTGCGAAACGTCCCTGCTGCTCTCCCGTTTGTATTTGTGCTGCAGGAGATATTCACGGGAAAATGCTTTTCTGTCGCTGCGGGAACCGGGGTCGCAGGTATAGGTCTACCAGTGAAAAGCGAGCGCAAAACGGAATGTCCTTTCTGTGATTAATTATAACCAGAATTGATGTACCACCTCTAGCACACTAAGTTGGGATTTTAAACACTAATTTGTGACACACACACACACACACACACACACACACACACACACACACACACACACACACACACACACACACACATATATATATATATATAATATATTATATATATATATATATATATATATATATATACACACATACACATATATACACACACGCACACACACACACACACACACCACAACAACAACAACAACAACACACACACACACACACACACACACACACACACACACTGCGAGCGCAAAACGGAATGTCATATCTGTGATTAATTATTGATGTACCACCTCTAGCACACTAATTTGTGACGCACACACACAAACACACACACACACACACACACACACACACACAGATATATATATATAATATATATATATATATATATATATATATATATATATATATATATATATATATTCACACACACACACACACACAACAACAACAAATACACACAAACACACACACAAACATATATGTGCACATATATACATGTATACACATAACACACATATACAAATATGTGTGTGCATGCACACACACACACACACACACGTGTGGAATTCATGTCGAACAAATTGCATAACTTGGTAGAGACAACTAAGATGGAAGTCCTGCTCCCGGACGTCTCTATTTACAGGAAAATTAGGAAACGCGGAAGCAAAGTCCCTAGAGTTCAACAGAGCAGCAAGGAAGATCCTCAGATGTTCGGAGAAGGGAAGTCTTTACTCATCTGCTCGAGGAGAAACCACGCAAGCCGACAATCCGTCGGAACATCAAACCCACAAGGATGTAACCCCGTGAGACCCATCACCAACGCAACCGGGAGTGCCCCACACCGGTTAGCTAAGAAGCTTGCAACACCTCTCCCGAGCGCCTTAGACTCCATCAGTGGTTGTCGTTTATCAAACACCACCGATATGATGGCCAGACTGCAAAACGTCGGGATGAGATGGAAAACGCTTGTCAACTTCGACGTCAAGGCCCCCATCGAAGCTACATAAAGAACGCTGACAGGAATGGACGACGATGAACTACCGCTGCCAAGAAATGATTACGTCGCACTTATCCGCCTCTGCGTGGAGTTTGGTCCGTTCGAATTCCGAGGACGTGAGTACGAACAAATTCAAGGACTTGCGATGAGCTCACCTCAGCCCTTGCCCAGCTGTTATGGAAGCCCTCGAGGCTGACCACTACCGGAACATCGTAGGGTATAATGCAGTCTGGCTTCGCTATGTAGATGACATCCTCGATGTAGTGCCGACCAGGAGGAGAAACCTTCAAGACCTCTTCCACAGACTAAATGCAGTGAATGAACAATTTCCTTTCTTCGAAACCTTAATCTACAGGAAACCGGACTGCCCGGTGTCTCTGTATACATAGCGGCCACAAATAAAGATGATTTTATACACCATTTCTCTGCCCACAACAATAGAACCAAAGAAGGCGTAGTCATTTGTTCTTCTTCCGAGCACTTAGAATCTGCAGCCTGGAGTTCCTGGAGGAGGAAATGCAACATGTCAGTAACACCTTCCAACGCCTCCGTTACCCTCGCGCCTTGCTCAACCCCTCCAAAAACCAAGGCGGGGAAAAAACAGACCGACCAAGAGGGGAAAGCCAAAAGGAGCAAGAAGAATATCATCCACACTCCCCCGACAGAACACCTGGGAAACCCTGTTGGGCCGCACAATGAAAATGCTACCACTTCTGCAAGAATCGGAGACCAAAGGGGAAAAGAGGTCGACCACAACAACCATTAGCCAGGGTATAGCATACCTTTCGGTGGCGCGGCAAGGGATACATAAGTGAACAGGGCGTGGCCTCCACAACCCGCGCACCCCACGACTGACAAAAGGGAAACGCCTTCGTTTTTCACTCGACACCGACGGCCGCTCCCTAAATATTTTCCACATAAAAAAAAGGCCTGCCCCCCCCAAAAAAAGAAAGGTAGAAACGGCGTTCATACCTCAAATAAGACTTTACACCGGGAAAAGGGCCACGAACTCCAAGGGGCGTACACACCTAATTACCGATGACCTGACCCCTTTGTACATGTATTACCCTCTATGTGTCACTCTTTTAAAAATGCCCGATGAAGCAAAAATGCGAAAAGCCCCCGGCATATTCGTGTGTTTTCTTGTACTTCCGTTGATTTTTCTTGCAATATGCACACACCACATATATATGTATTGTAACACACACACCACACCACACCAACCACACACAAAAACACCAACACACACACACACACCACAACACCACAATATTTTATTTTATATATATTATTATATATATATTTATTATATATGTTTTATCTATAAAAACACACAATAAATGCATATATTATATATATAATATATATATATTAAAATTTTTAATATATAATATATATATGTTATATATATATATTTAATTATATATTAAAATATTATAATATTTTTCATTTATTTATGAGTGTTGTGTCTTTGTTTGTGTGAGTGTGTGTGTGTGTTTCTGTTTGTGGGGAGTGTGTGTGTGTTTCCCGCTTTTGTGATTGTTGTGATTTTTTAATACAAAAAAAAACACCTCATGCACATGAAAAAATATAAAAAAAATAATAAAAGAAAAATAAATATATATTATATATATATATATATTATATATATATATTATAATATATATATTAAAATTTTGCGGTGGGGTAAAATTAGTACTAACACAATCACCAAAACAAAACACACCACACACAACACACAACACCAACACCACACACACACACACCACAATAATTTAAAAATAATTTAATATATTATATATAATATAATAAATAGTATATATATACAATACACACACACCACCCCCCCACACATATACATCACACACACACACACAAAACACCCCAAACAAAACTATATATTTAAATTATATAGATTAAAATATAAATTTTTATATATATATACACACACACAAACACAACACAATATAATATATATAAATATATATAATTTAAAAATATATTTTAAAATAAATTTAAAAATAAATATATGTAAGGGGAATATAATATATAAAAAATATATATAATATATATATAATATATATATTATATATATATAATATATTTAAAAATTTCCCCACACACACACCCACATGTTATGTAAATTATAAAACCACCTATATATAATGTGTTTATACACTTATTTGGGTGTGTGGTTTTTGTTTGGGGGGGGTGTTTGGGGTGTGTGGTGTGTGTGTGTGTGTGTGTGTGTGTGTGTGTGTGTGTGTGTGGTGTGTGTATGTATTTTAAAATATTACATATAATATAGTATCACACACAAACTATAACTATGTATGAAAATTTTATATATGTAAACACCCACACCCCACATATGTTTTTATTAATTTAAATTTTTATATATATATTAAATATTTAAAAAAACATATTACTGTATATATAAGTAACATATAACAAAAAACACACACCCCACACACACAACCACACACACACACACCCCCACACACCCACACACACAAACACACACCACACACCAAAAAATATATATATATTATATTATTTTATAATATATATATTATATTATAATATTATATAATAATAATTATAATATATTTATTATTATAATTATATATATATATTATAAAAATATATAATTTTTATATTATATTTTAAAGTAAAGGAAATGGGGACCCCACCACGCCACTCCAAAAACAACACAACATGAAAAAATACATTAAGTATCATGCTGTACCCCGGCGGCTCATACATGAGCCCATACGTTGAAAAAAAAAAACTTTTTAAAAATATATATTAACACACCCCACACACACACACACACACACCCCACACACCACACACACACCACACACACACACACAAAAACACACACACCACACCACAAAAAATATAATATATATAATATATATATTTTTTTATAAATATATATAAAATATAATATTATTATATATATAATATATATTTTTTTTTTTTTTTTTAAAACCCCACCACACACACACACACACACACACACACACCCACAACACCACACCCCCCACACATTTAATTTTATATATATAATATATATAATATTAATAATATATATAATATAAATAATATATTATAAATTAATATATTTATAATAATAATAATAAAAATTAGGGGGGGTGGGGCTGTTTTGGGAAAAATATTTTTTATAAAATATATATTTAAAAAATAAAATATATAATATATTTTATTATTGTAAAATAGATAAGATATATATAAATTATTAAAATTTTATATTATTATATAAAAATATTTATATAATATTTTTAATATATAAAGAAAAACAAATATATGTTTAAAAATGTATATGGAAACCCCAAACCCACACCCCACACACATACATAATATATAATATATAATATAAATATATAAATTAATTTTAAAATATATATATTATATTTTGTGTGGTGTGTGGTATACGTATGATTGTGTGTGGTGTTTTACATATTACAGTTCATACAATAATGTGGTGTTTTTTTTTTTTTTTTAAAAAAAAAAAAAAAAAATATATATTTATAATATCTTTTTATATATATATTATATTATATATTATTATATATATATATTATATATATAATTTTTTGTGTGTGTTGTATGCTATAATAAATATTGCTAATTATAATATATAAAATTTTATAAAATATATATAATATATATATATATAATTATATTAAAATTTTATGTGTGTTTTGGGGTGGGTTTTTGGGGTTTTTTGTGTGTGTGTGGGTGTGTGGTGTGTGTGCGCGGGGGCGTGTGTGTGTGTGGGTGTGTGTGTGTGTGTGTGTGTGTGTGTTGTGGTGGGTTTTGCGGGGGGGTGTGGTAATATATATATAATTATATTTTTATATATATTAAAATATATATATTATTTTTAATTTGTATTATATATATATATAATATAATTATATATTATTATTATTTTTGTATTATATATAATATATATTAAATATATATATTATTATATTAATTAATATATATATATAATATAATATATTAATTTTAATAGTATAAATAAAAAAATATATATAAATTGTATTATATAATAAATAAATAA
>NC_051395.1:39523078-39535438 GCF_015228065.2 Penaeus monodon | reverse complement strand
AAATTTTTATAATAAAAATTTTATTAAAATTTAAAATAATAATTATATTAATAAAAATTTAAAAAATATTTTAAATTATATTATAATATAATATATATATTTTAAAATAAAATATATTTTTAAAATTTTATTTTTAAATGTAGAATTTTAAAAATAATATTATAAAATATATATATATATAAATTATTTTTATATATATATATAAAATTAAATAATATATATATATAATATATATATATAATTATATAAAATATATTATTATTACATAAATTTTAAAAAAAAAAAAAACCAACCCAAAATATAAAATATATAAAATTAATATAATATAAATATAAAAAATTTTTTTATATATATATATATATATATAATATATATATATAAACACCATTTTAAAACCATATGGTAAAAATATATACATATGGTATATGATAATAATACTATATATATACATATAGGTATACAAATATAATATATATATATTATATATATATATATTTATATATATTATATATATATTTATATTATAATGTGGTGTTGTGTGTGTGTGTGTAATTGCACACCCACACATTATTAGTTGGTATATATATATTGTATGGTATGCTGTGATGTATACACGCACCACATATATATATTATATATATAATTATATATATATATATATTAATATATATTATTATATATATATAAAAGATAGCATTTAGATAGATAGATAGATGATAATATAAATTGTTTGGAGCTTGGAACACCCGGTCCAGGATGAGTGGTTCCCCCCTGCTATCGAGGATACTGAAGCGGTGGGGGTTAAGGTGGCTCCCTTCTCGGGGTGAGAAAACCTGGGGATGCACGATCATATGGGTGGGATCTACTACTGGTGGGCCGGGGCAATATTCACCATCTCTAGGAGTGCTGCCATTTCCAGCAGACTTAAACCGTCGGTATGGAGGTACCACCAATTGATAGCAATTATGTCATTGGACAAAGCTCTTTGGCTTCGTGTCTCTATTTCTGTGACGCTCCAATGATTTTGTAAAATTGCTGAAAAGAGGGATTCTAGGCCAAAATCGATCTGTAGCTGTGATCAAGCGGGTACAGTGTATTCGGTTCCCCTGGTCGGGAAACCCATCTCTAGCGAGAACAGCTTCCTTCTCTGGGGCATTTCTAGGTCCCCAAAATTGAGGGTTTTTGCTCCGGTATTGGGGCCCAAACCCCCCATTACTGACATGGTATGGTGATATGGGTTGGGGCCAAAGGGGATTGACCCATTCTTTTCAGCCTTTCTGGGGTCCTCCGAAATCAGGGTTTTTCAAATGCCGAGTTTGTGGGATACCATAGACTACTCTGGGGTCCAATTCAAAACTCCCCGCCCCCCCAGGGGGTTTAACAGATTTTAGGAAGGGGGATGCGCCCTGAGGTTTTTCCAAAAACAGTCTCTGATCTGGTCACTGAGCTTGAAAACCGATGTACCCAGTGATCTTTTAGGAGTCTTTTAAATGTTAAATCTCAATGCAGCACAGGTTCCTTGGTGAATGGTCGATTGCAAGGCAGAATTTCTCAGTGGAGACACGGCTCGACTGAATGGCAACCAGGATTTGTGCTGTTTCTTGGTGGGCAGGGTCTGGACAGTGTTGAGAGTGGATAAAGAAAAAGTTCATCAGAAGTCTTGCTGAGGAAGTTGAAGGCCATTTCTTAGTAAATGGCCTTCGCCCTGCCTACCAAGCTCTAAGAAAATTGAATCCTCACAGATGATTACAGTCAGCTTACTGGATGGACAGATCATCTCAGATAAAGTTGGGCTGGGTATTTTGAGCAGGCTTAACCAGGTAGACCCTCCAGCAGTTAGTCTGGATGCAAGTGGTGTCACAATCCCTGTGCCGGACCCACCCATCAGCCAAGAACCTCCTACCCTAACTGAGGTTAGGGAGGCAATCTCTAAGCTGAAGGGTGGGAATGCTGCAGGCATATGTGATATCACTTCAGAACTGCTAAATGCTGGGGGTGAACCTATGGCTTCGGGTTCACATACAGTCTTGACTGCCATCTGGCAGTGTGGTTCCATTCCCCTTGACCTGTTGAGAGTCATGATCATCCCTCTCTGGAAAGGGTAAGGGGATCGATGGGACTGTAGCAAGTACCGTGGTATCACACTGTTCAGTATACTAGGCAAGGTTTTCGCCCACATTCTTCTGAAACAGATCCACGACCACCTACTAAGGTACCAGAAACTGGAGTAGCCTGGATTAACTCCTGTCAAGTCTACAGCAGAGCATATCCTAGTGTAGTGATATGTAAGCAAGATTAACCGTCGATCCTTAGTACGTACGAAATCTAGCTGCCACCACCTGGTTAATTCGTCCAGGAATGCAAAGTATTATGTTATTAAAGGCAGAGGCATGTTGAAAGGTGTGAGCGAAGTTATAGGAAGCAAGTGTAAGTGTATAGAAGTTACAGAGGCTCAAGAGTCAACACTGGTTAGCGTGGTTATGTCCGAGATGGAGTGTGCGTCGACCTGAAGTCGATAGAAGTCACAGATTTAAGGATTTGAACTCGTGACCATCTGAGTCACGATAATCCCACGGGTTACACTAAGATTCAGCCAGGGCACACCTTTTTCTTGTGTTCCCTTAAATTATCCCTTATACTTTTACATTCTGTATACAAAAGCAGTCAGAAATACTGGTGTTTCTAAATTAAATCTTATGGAATTTAGCCTGGAAGCTAAGGGGATGTATGATGGGGTCTAAAAGTATGAAATCCGTCTTTACAAAGGTTTATTTCATTAAAATAAATTGGGAATGAACAATCGTTAAAATACATTAAGCACTAAAAATGCCAAAAGAATTAAAACACGAACACAAACTAAAAAACACAGAGTAAAATACAAAACGCTTAGAAAAAAAAAAGAAAAAAGAAAAAAAAAAAGAGCACATCACCATATCAAGATTTAGAGAAAACATTAAGATGCCACCTTACTACCTGTTAGCTCATATTCTTGTGACCAAACCAGGAACCCACCGTAACTGCCAGCCTCACAACTAAAAATGCTCTCCCCCCTTTGACCTGGCTGCCCCGGGCCTATATATACGCCTCCCCACAAGTAGAATTATAAGAAGAGGGGAATCTCAGGTCAACCAAGGTGAAGGTGGCATTCCTCTCAAAAGAGGGTGGTGTCTTCCCCTTTCTGATAATAAAATTTTTACTTAAAAAAACAGGCCTAAAACCGTCCATAAAAGAGTTTTGTAAGGCTAAAATGACGCTATAAAAGAACGAAAAAAACATACCACATAGTCGCAGACAATAATGTGCTCTCCTATGGGGATGAATAAAAATAAAACATGAATAAAACTTTTAATAAACTAATTAAAAACAAAAGAAAAAGATACACAAAATGGCAAAGTTGATCAGAAAAAGCATCCTACTCGTCCCCACCTTCCTGGACCTGCATACTGTCATTGACGGCCTCATGGTTGCAAGAGAAGGGGTAACTCTTCTATTCTACGGTTCCTCCGTCTTATGGTCGGAGATTCACTACACTAGCACTTTGAATCATTGTGGAACGCCATTGAGAGTTTGGTCATGAGCTGCTTGCAGCCTACATCGACCTCAAGAAAGCGTTTGACTTGCTGCATTGCGAATCGCCGAGGGAGATCCTAAGACTTATGGTAATTCTGACACTGAGAAGTATCAACACCGCCGACTTCGACTTAGCCAATGGTGTTGATATTTTGAGTCTCTGGAATCACTGTTGGCAGCTCTTGATTCATTCACCAAAGAGTTGAAGCCCTTGGACCTAGAAGTCTCCTGAACGAAGACCAAGATTTGGGCCACAATAGCTCTCGTTCATGGCTTTTATTGGGATTGACAATAAGGTGACCCATGCACCGTCCCCTGCAAATTTGCGGTGGTACGCCGAATCGATCGTCACGCCACTCCCGCTTTGCTGCCCTGATGCTATGTGCTGGAGATGTCAGCTTCCTGCCTCTCTAGCCTGACTCCTTCCTATTACGTGAATTTTCGGCAGTAAGAGACTCTCTCCCTCCTCTCTGGTGAACGGCCCTATCTTGGCGTTCGGCAAGGCCTCTGCTGACGGGGCAGCGTTTGCCACCCTGCAGGAGAGCCTATGTCTTGGGTTATGAGGCTTTGCATAGGGGATTAAGAATGTGCCGTCCATTGCATTGGCTGGTCTTGGTCGACCGGTGACGCCACTCAGCCCTTTTTGCTGCATGAAGCATTGCTTGCATGTAGCTTCTGCCCTCCTAGCCTACTCTTTCCTATACGAATTTTCGGCAGTAAGATGACTCTGTGCACACCTTCTGGTGAACTGGACCCCATCTTCGGGCATGTGCTCTGACGTGGGCAGACCTTTACCTCCCGCAGGGGAGGGTGTGTCTTGGGGGCCTTAGAAGGCCTGCCTTACGGGTTGCACAGAATTGCCATTCTATTTGCTAGGGACTGGTCTGGCAGACCATCTGATGACTGCCACTCTCTCTTTTTTGAATAGGAACGATAAGCAGGTAGGAGCCCCCCACGTTGTCAGGCCCTCAGCCTGGTTCTGTGTAAATAGCTGCCGCTAGACAGAACACTAACTTTCCGTCCTGTGATAGGAAGTGCCTGGATAAAAGTTAGCTTCTCTCCCTTACTGTGATAAAACAGTCTGTGGTTTGCTGTCTTAGAGGGATGAAGGAACTCACTGGAACAGGTGCAGGACCCCTCTTCTCTCACTGAGGTGAAACAGTCTTTGGGTGTTTCAGAGAGAAGAGGGACTCACTTTAAAACCTGTCCTGCCATAGGAACCGCCTGGAAAAAAGTTAGCTTCTCTCCCTCACTGTCATGAAACAGTCTGTGGTTGGTGTTTCAGAGGGAAGAAGGAACTTACTGGAACAGGTGCAGGACCCCCCTCTTTTCTCACTGAGGTGAAACAGCCTTTGGGTGTTTCAGAGAAAAGAGGGATTAACTTAAAAAAAAAAAACGTTCTGACATAGGAACTGCCTGGAAAAAGGTTAGTTTCTCTCCCTCACTGTGATGAAATAGTCTGTGGTTGGCTGTTTCAGAGGGATGAAGGAACTTACTGGAACAGGTGCAGGACCCCCCTCTTCTCTCACTGAGGTGAAACAGCCTTTGGGTGTTTCAGAGAGAAGAGGGATTCACTTTGAAAAAAGGTACAGGTCCTCTCTGAAGGATGGAGAGGAACTGCCTGGAAAAAGTGAAAGAGCTCCCCTCCACACTGAGGGAGGAGCAAAAGTGTTCCCAACAATGATGTCCTGTAGGTGGAAGGGCATCCCCTCTGGTCTCCCCCCAGAGGTTGATACCTACCCACGCGTTTGCCGTGCATGGCAGCCTTGTGCGCTGGGAAACGGGAGTCCTGGAGGTTAAGCGATGCCGTGAATGAGTACGCCCTGCGGCTAGCAACACGCCTCTTTGGTCCCCTATTCCGGCAAGACAGCAGCCTAATCCAGGCCCGGTCAGGTCAATCGGCTGGTCTCCCTCAGGAGGCTAGGGTCAAGCAGTCATGCTGCCATTGGTACCCATACTGGTCCGTGAGTGCCGCTGCAACGGCTAATTGGCTGCGTATATCCACTCATCACCCCTGTTGCTGTTAGACACCGGCTCTAACACTCAGCTTCCCCTTGTTGGACTCCATGGTGGGTGGGGGCGTGAGTGGATGAAGCACTGCCCAATTACATGGAAAATAAAACTAAAAAGCCCCCACAGACAGATGCTAATGTTGAAGACCCGTGCAAGGCCCAGACCACGGTTGCCACCCTGAAGCCATACCTCCCTCCTGGTGGCAAAAGAAAACCCCGAGCACAGGATGACACTGTCATGCATGCTGCCAAGATGGTGGACCAGAAAGAAAAACCATGCAAAAATATTTCTGTCCACCAGATGGACTCTCGTGCTGGACCCCGGCCAGGAAGGTCTCTGAGCCCCCCTCAGACGACCCCCATGACCGAATCGGGAGCATCAGCTGAACCAGCCGAAACAGCTGGTGCCTCCACGAGCAAGCACCAAAGCCGAAAGGGCGGGCCGAAACGACCGAGGCCGGAGACCGACTCTGAGGGAGAGTCTGGACCCCCAAGGCGTTTCCCCCAGTTCAAGGTACCTGTCAAACCCGAAGGCTTCAACAATGCCTACCAAATGGTCAGGGCGTTGGAGAGCCAACGCAAAATCCGGTTGTCAATCCGGGTTGTGCGAGATCAGGGCATGATCATCATGCCCAAAGATCAAGCCACCCTTTGTTTCCTGCAGGAAACAAAGGAGCTAAAAGATGGGAGGAAAGTGAGCCTCTCACCACTGAATCCTGAGGAAAAGAGGGTCAAGATGGTGCTACTTGGCTTCTCAGTCTTGTATGATGTGGAGGTGATCACATCACACCCACAGGTCGTGGAGGCTTCCCGATTGTCGAAAGGGAAGACTCCAACCAGGCAAGTCCATGTGACCATGAAAGGTAGCCCAACCTCTACCCTTGATCTGGGTAACTGGGGTACCTTCAACCTTCGAACGTACGTGCCTGATCCACTGTGGTGTTTCAAGTGCCAGAAGTATGGACACCACCAGGCTAGCTGACCAGCCAAGCCTAAATGCACACCTAGGTGTGCATTAAGGCCTACAAAGAAGAAAAGAAGGACACAACAGCCAAATGTCCTAACTGTGCCAAGAGGCATCACGCCTGGAGCCTGGCTTGCTCTGTCAGGAAAGAGGCGGCCCTCAAGCGGCAAGAGGTTGCTAAGAAGCGACCAGACTTTGTTCCCGCCCCCCAGGCACCTATGTCTGGGGGAAGAACAAAAGCGAAAAGGCCTCCCGACCTCCTAAGAGGAAGGAAGCCGCCCCCCAGCCGAAACCGGAGATCTCCGACAAACAGGAGTTCCCCAAAATGAAACAAGTGCAGAAGAACCACAGGAAGAAAGGTTCTAACAGCACCACAACGTCCTCCCCAAAAGCAGAAGACATCCTCCTCGATGAGGGGGACATGTCGATCCTGCTGACTGCTGTAGTCACAGCAGTGGCAACATCCTTGGGAAGGACGAGTAAAGAGGCGGATAAGGCAGTCGCGGTCGCCATGACGGCACTGACCAAGTCTGTCGCAGCCATAAAGGGAAGGAAGCTTGAAAGGGCCAAAACAGCCCCATCCTCTCCTTCACCCCAGGACGAGACTCCCCTCCCCACTCCAACCCAGGCCATGCCCTCACAGGCAGAGCCTAGCCAGGCTGATTCAGTGCCAGAAATGGAATCAGAACAAGCTGACCCTGCCCAGGCAAGGCCAGCAAAGAACAATGCACAGAAACAGCCTGGCCAGAGAAAAGCCCAAATACACAAAGTCAGAGCTACCAAAGGCTCTCCACCCCCCAGTGGACCCAGGGATAGCCTGACAGCCGAAGACCCCTCAACCAGCGAGGACTTCGCAAAGGAGTTGTCAGACTCCGAAACTAGTCAACCCAAATACGACAATGTCTCTGATGTAACTATCATCTAGTTACATCATGGCACGCAATCTAAGCATTCTGCAATGGAACATCTATGGCTTCTCCACAAGGAGTGCCATCCTCCGCGCAATAGTGCGATCAAGGAGCAATGACATTGTCATGCTCCAGGAGACATTAACAGTGGAACCTGTTCGCGTCTCCGGGTATCGTGTCTTCATGCTGCCACGTGCTGATGGCAAGCGAGGCCTGATCACCCTTGTCAGAGCAACAATTCCCTGCTCCACAATAGCCGATGCACCGCACTGTGGAGAAGATGTTGAATCTCTTGCCTTCGAGATTCACCTGGCCGGGGGTCCCCTGAAATTTTACAGTGTGTACAGCCGGCCACACTGTAGTACCTTAGACATCTGTGCTACTGCAGCACACGACCGAGTGATCATAAGGGGAGACTTCAATGCACACCACCCCATCCTGGCTCCCTACAGGGCACCGGATTCGGCTGGCTATCACATAGCCAACGTGCTTGAGACATTCCCCGAGATCGCTCTCCTCAATACCCAGGAGCCAACGCATGTCAGAGGAGGGGTCCTAGACCTCACCCTGGCCACTGCGACTCTCGTGGAGAGGATTGGCTGGCGTGTCGATGAGACCGTCACTAGTGACCACTATGGCACTATAACTACCCTCATGGATAGTGGCTCAGCCGAAATGCCACGACCGAATCCAAGATGGAAAACAGACAAGGCCAACTGGCAGGCATTTCAGAACGCCTTGACCCGCTGTCTGATAAGCAATGAAACCACACAAAGTGAAAACGTGGAAGCGCCACAAGCCAGACTTATAAATGCCATTGATGAGGCAGCCTTACTGACCATACCCAAAACTCGGCCTGGGTCCAGGAGTCACAAAGACACCTAGTACTTTAATGACGAGATTAGGGAGGTCAACCACAGGGTAAATATGTGCCGAAAACATTTCCGAAGGCAAAGAACCCCTGACAACCTAGCCCTCCTAAGGGAGGTTGTCAAGGATGCCAAGGAAACTGCCAGCAGAGTCAGGCAGGAAAAGTGGCTGGAATGGTGTGAGTCCTTCGATTACCATACCACGCTCTCAGAGCTATGGCAACTGGTCAAGTGAGCTACCAGCTGCTCAGCCCCGAGATGCACGCACCACGACCCCCAGTCAGAGGCGAACAGACTGGTGCATGAGTTCTCTAAGAGAACAAGTAGCAACAGCCTGCCAGCCGAACTGAGGGCAAGACAAGAACGCCTACAACCAGACAGACTTGCTCATATCAGAGAAAGGGCAGCCGAATCCGATAACTCAGACGTTATTTTTTCTCTGAGGGAACTAAGAAATGCATATAAAGCCAGTTGTAACACAGCCCCGGGCTCTAATGGGATCTCGTACCCCATCATTTCCCACCTGAGACTGGTAGGTGAGCTTGCATTCCTGCAACTCATCAACAAGTCCTGGGAAACTTCCACTCTACCCCAGAGTTGGAAGAGGGCTACCATAATTCCTGAGACAAAGCCCGCAGAACACAGCCGTCGTGCTGGTAAAGAGATTATGCGTGATGCTTACACCACGGCTACAGGAGCGCCTGCTGGCAATCCCACCGCCACGGTAAGCACCGAGTGTCAGAGAAATAAATGAGACGGCCATAAAAAGCTGACATAGGCCGGGCCATAAGTGAAAGGCCCGGGCGAAGCCAGAACTTTGCAAATCTCATAGCTAGCTAGCCAAAAATTAAACAGATTACTCTGCATCTCTGAGTTTGACTCTCCTTCCACTCAAGGCCTAGGCTTCTCACTCAGCCAGCCTAGGCCTCTCCAACAAACGTGTTACCTGCTGTGGACACAACAGTATCAGATTCCCCATGAGCTACGACGCCTTCGAATGAAAAGAAGTGATTCGGTTGAGCAAGATATTCTTTGGCAGGGTACAGCAGCCGCGATCATGGGGAGGCGCAGGGTCGATGTCTGCCACCCAAGAAAACGGCTTTGGAGAGCACGCTGGTTATTTGGAGTTTTCTTCTTTCACCAGTCAGTATCTTGTTTCTATAACACACATATGGGTAAATATATAAATAAATATATATCTATATCTATTATCTATCTATCTATCTATCTATCTATATATCGTATGTATTTATATGTATATGTAAACATATATCTATATCTATCTATAAATATATATTTATATATGCATACATAGACATATATATACATATATATATATATATATTATGTTTATATATACATTTATAGACACACACGTGTATATATGTATACACATATATGCATGCGTGTGTGTGCATATATATACAAATATACACACGTGTGTATGCATATATATATATATATATATATATATATATATATAATATATATATATATATTTATATATGTGTATGTATACGATAGACTCACCCACTACCGTGTCTAAGTTTGACTTACCCAATATATGCAAATCCGCGCGAATGTACACACAAATCACCTGCATGCGATTGTGTGGTTGCATCCATGCACACACATCGCCCGCGCGAGCGGATTTGCATATATTGGATAAGTAAAATTTATTCTCAATTTATACATTTATACACCCTCTATCCCCCCTCCATCTAGCACGGTTCCTTTAAACTGGCTAACCAATGATCATTATTTAGGTAAACAATATTGGAGGTTCTCAACTCGCCATCTAGCCTATGTTATACGTACAGGGATCAGGAAACTACCAAAAGACTGAGACAAAACCGGGTTATTTCTTGGGAGGTGCAAAGACATAAGCGCCAACAGGTAATCTACGGACGCATTAATTAGCGCCAGGTACACCTGTTTGGACTTTTGCTTGTTGCAATCTTGCATATGGCATTTGATAATGACATTGCCCATAGATATGAGTTCGTGAATGCCAGAACACTTTTATACCAATATCAGATAATTGAAAATCACAATGATTTATGAAGAAATATTATGTGAGATTTATACATGAAATATGCTTTCCAACGACACTCCCTGTAGCTATATGTAGTATATGTACCGAGTGCGAAGCACTTATGTTAAAAAATAACAGTATAACTAATAATATTTCAGTTTGTATTCCCTCTACTGGTCGGTACCGTCCACCGTCGGCAAATATGTTTTGATTTGAAATTGGTAAAGAGAACTTCAGCATCGTAAGTCTTACAAAACCCATATTTGTCAACAAGGCATGAAAAAGCAGGAGTGAGGGCTGGGGGTGCTGAACGGAACATGTGGTACCCTGGCAGTGCCAGACAGTGGCTTTAATTTCAGTGGTTACACACACACACACACACACACACACACACACACACACACACACACACACACACACACACACACACACACACACACACACACACACACACACACACACACCATATATATATATATATATTATGGAAAATAAGTACTTATCTTTTAGTTTTAAAAATATATGAAGATGTAATATTCCTGTAGAACACATTCAGAAAACTTACACTCTAGTTAACAAAAATATAGATATTTAATAAGAAAATAATAACACAGGAACTAAAAGTAAACACTGAAAACGTAGTGTTCTGAGCATCAAAGGGTTAACTAACATATTTAACAAATACGAAGGCCATCCCGTGGTTGGAATTTTGAACTTCGGAAAAACAAGTGAAATGTCGATTATTTTATGGTGCTGATGATAGTACATCATAACCACATGGAATTTTTAAATCGGTCTTATGCATTCGCTTCATAAGGAGTTCCAGCTAACGCACATTTTTCATGCATTTACAGGAAGAAATGCAACCTGTGGACGCTACCGTTGGCGATAGGCACCATGAATACGTAAAATACCGACCCCACCCAGGCGTCCGATTAATTTGTTCACCTATTTGCAAAGATATGCGCTCAAATGACTGAACGCTAACATTGTACTGGTTTACCATGCCCAACGGACATTTTTACAAATATCAATAAAGAAAACGATTTTATCTGGGGTAACTATTTTTTTCTGTTATAAAGATGGGTTTCGCCCTATTAAATCAGCATGATTAAAATGGTTAATCTTATGTGCTTACATACATATCAACTTTCTCGAAAATTAAACCACCCAGTGACCAACCTCCCCCTTCGGAAATTCTCTCCGTAAATTTATTTTGCATATGTGCTTTGATACTCTTAATACTTTTGTACTGATATTGCCATCTACAGTTGTCCATTTCTTCACAATCGGATAAAAAAAAAGTTTAGATTAGTTGTCTTTATTATTTAATGTATTTATTAAACATTCTCGCCCAGGCGCGAAAATTTGCGATTGTCGCCTGGAGATTACTGCAGTGGCTGGGCACCACGGCGGGTAAGAACTAGGTTCAGCCGAGTCAGCAGCAGCTGACACACGTGAGCGAGTCGGCATTAGTCGACACAAGCCGGGCTCCCCTCGTGGGCATAGCCTGGGCGAGGCAAAGCTTCGCATATTGGACTTATCCTTCGAGTGCCCCATATCATATTCTTTCTTTCAAGAGTTGTTTGGATTGCGCAAGCCAAGTCATGGCCCGATTTTGAATAAAAAAAAAAAAAAAAAAAAAATATATATATATGAATGGCTTAAAGTAAAAAAAATGGCCCAAATATAGTTCACAAATGGCAGTTGGAGAAAAGAGTTAACGGAAATTGAAAAATCGCAACACAGTGGTTTGAGTTGATCACAATAAAGAATATATTTTAGGAATTCAGGGAAAAGGTACGACCTCTGGACAGTCCCGCGCAACGTCAAAAAAAGGGGAGGGGGGCTCACATTCCATTAAAATTATATATGAGACAACGCATCAATTATATACTCTATAACATAAGGTAAATAAATAAAACCGTTATCTTTTTTTTGGACAAATGAATGGAGCAAGGTAAGTTTCATTCAGGACGGCCAAATAGTTGGTATTTACACA
>NC_051395.1:39510578-39520578 GCF_015228065.2 Penaeus monodon | reverse complement strand
GAGCAGATGTCACGCCTTGAAATATCACAGGCATACTGTCATCTTGTTATCGTCGTGAGATTTGCGAAGTTCTAGCTTCGCCCGGGCCTTCCATATATGGTCCGGCTTGTGTCAGCTTTTTATGGGTCTCATTTTGTTTTCTGACACTCGGTGCTTACCGTGGCGGTGGGATTGCCAGAAGGCGCTCCTGCCGCCATGGTGTAAGCATACCGCATAATCTCTTTACTAGCACGACGGCTGTTGACGTCGATCCTTGTCTCAGGAATTGTACGAGTAATGTACGAGAGTGGCGTTCGGCTCGCCGCAATGCATGCAACACCTCTCTTCACGGTCTATTGTCTATATAATCTACTATGCACAGTGGTAACGTAGGCGCATTCTGTGAAGAATGACTTCGGTACCTCTGTTGCTTATTTCAGAGAGTGCCAGTGGTTCATAGCCTGTGGCGTCTGAGTACCAGCTGGCCGAGGGGGAGGATCTCGTTTCCTCTCTGTGAAGCTGCAGGAGGAAGATACGAGCGGCCGCAGTACACTTCTCCTTTAGTAATTTTCGGCTTGATTGTATGATCATGGGATTTTGTGACATATCCCTGCCAATGTCGGCTAGTCTACTGATGCCAAAGTGGCTGGGGACCCAGTTAATAATTCTTCTTCTTCCCTGAGCGAGAATCCTCTGCGCTATGGTAAGCACAGTGGTCAGGAAGTAGATGTTGTCTTTGGATGAGCTGTGCTGAAGACAGTCAGTGGCTGCCCTGGAGTCTGTATGTATGACCATGTGTCCTTCATTCAGGGACACGTGGGCTGGGGCTCCCACGATTGCAACTGCCTCTGCCTATAGTGAGGAGGCATTGTCCGTTACCCTCATGGATTTTGTGGCATCCCTTGCTGCAAAGATGGCGCCTGCAGTGGTTTAAAGGATCGACTGATCCCTCCGTGAAGTATGTTCTACTACCCGAGTGATAGCTGCAATGACCCTCTGGGCTTCTACCTTTAAACTAGGCATGGGGTATTGACTCTTTTTCATTGACAGGCTCATGATAGAGATCTCTATCGAGGTTTGTGCCCGCGGCGGGGATTCGACAAAATTAGGGTGGGGGGAGTCCATGCCCTTAGCAAGAAGCTGTTCTTTGAGCTGATGGCATAGTAACACCCTGGCTGTGTGAGACAGCCAGGAGTTGTTTGCAAACAGCTCTTTGTTTTGTTCTAGGCGATTGACTATTTTTTGTTTTAGGCATGTGTTCCTGGGAGCCTGGATGACCTTTGACAGGAAATGTGCTGCCAATAGATCGATTCGTGAGTCCAGGGGGAGAAGGTTTGCCTCCAGTAAGAGGTTGGGGACCTTCGTCCACCTTGGGGCACCCAGAATGATCCTGGCAGCTTCATTTTGGACTGCCTCCAATTTGTCTTTGTATTTTCTCTTTATGCCAATCAGAGCGACTGAAGCATAGTCCACAATGGGCCGGACGGCATGCACATAAAATGATCTTAGTACTTTGTGTCTGGCTCCTATGTGTGTCCCAGTCATTGTTCTCATGACAGACAGTCTTGCTTTGGTTCGGTCAACCAGATCAACCAAGTCCATTCCCTGGATTTTCAGACTTGAGTCTTGAACTTTATGTCTCAGAGCCATGGCTTTGGATTTGGCTCCAGAAATCTTTAGTCCTGTCCTACAACACTCCTCAGATACAAGGTCCAGACAACGCCAGGCTTTATTTAGGCAGTATGGACCAGTGGAGATGATAGCAACATCGTCTGCATAGGAGATAATCTTGCACCTCACTGGGAAGTTTATGTTGAGGATGCAGGACATTAAGGCGTTAAATAGAGCTGGACTGAAAACCCCACCCAGTGGCATTCTATTTTCTAGTGGCATGTGCTGTGATAGGTGACCTTGGAATTTGACTCTGGTTGTCCCATTCCTGAAGTAGTCACCTATCCAAGCCAAGAGCTTTCCTCTGATTCCCTTCTGGATCAGGCTCTCCTGAATGGCAATAGGACTTGCTAATTCAAAATCCTTCTCCAGGTCAAGGAATACTACCACAGAGGTGACAGTGCTAATTGTGCTTAAGAGCGTGAACCCATGGAGGTGTTTATGTGGGGGTCCCATTTTCCATTGGAGCTGGTTTAGTACCATCCTCTCGGCCGTCTTAGCCAGACAGCTGAGGAGAGAGATGGGGCGGTACTTCCCTGGCTCCTTTGGTTTTGGGATGGGAACTATGGTAGCCCTCTTCCAGCTCTGGGATATAGCAGAAGTTTCACAGGACTTGCTGATGAGTTGCAGCTAACCTGACAGTCCTAATGATGGGATACGAGATCCCATCAGAGCCTGGGGCTGTGCTAGAACTGGTTTTGTAGGCTTTTCTTAGTACCCTCAGAGAAAAGATAACATCTGAGTTATTGGGTTCGGCTGCCCTTTCTCTGATATGAGCAAGTTTGTCTGGTAGTAGGCATTCTTGTCTTGCCCTCAGTTTGGCTGACAGACTGTTGCTGCTTGTTCTCTTAGAGAACTTGTGTGCCAGTCCGTTTGCATCTGATTGAGGGTCATGGTGTGTGCACCTCGGGGCTGGTAGCTCGCCTGACCCATTGCCATAATTCTGAAAGGGTGGTTTGGTGGTCGAAGGACTCACACCATTCCAGCCACTTTTCCTGCCTGACTCTGTTGGCAGTTTCCTTGGCATCCCTGACAGCCTCCCTTAGGAGGGCTAGGTTGTCAGGGGTTCTTTGCCTTCGGAATTGTTTTCATTACATGTTTACTCTGTGGCTGACCTCCCTAATCTCGTCCTTAAAGTACCAGGCGTCTTTGTGACTCCTGTACCCAGGCCGAGTTTTAGGTATGGTCAATGGGGCTGCTTGATTAATGGCATTTACAAGTCTGGCTTCAAGCTCTTCATGCATCTCAGACAGTGGGCCAAGGCATTCTGAAACGCCTGCCAGTTGGCCTTGTCTGGTTTCCATCTTGGATTTGGTCTACGGGAATGTCTCAGCAAATGGCTATGTGATACAGCATTCGGTGCCACAGGGAGCCAGGAATGGGGTGATGTATTGAGCTCGCCCTATGATCACCTGTAGTTGCTGCAGAAGCACAGATCTGGCTATGTCTAAGTCCTACAGCTTTGTCACATTTGAGGGGCCCCAGCCAGGGAAATCTCAAGCAGAGATTCAACATCATCCCACAGTGTGTGCAATCGGCTATTGCGGAGCATGTTTACTGTTGCTTGACAAGGTGATAAGCCTCTCTTCAGCAATGTGTGAAGCATGAAGACATGATACCCTAGAATGTGAACAGATTCACTGTAATGGTCTCCTGGAGCGACCAATGCGTGCTCCTTGATCGCAACTATGAGTTGAGATGGCTTCTTGTGAGAAGCCATTCGATGTTCCACTGTAGTATGCTAGTTGTGTGCTGATGTTATTTGGTGTAGTTACATTTAGAGACATCTCTATTAGGATGAGAGGTGCAAAGTCTCGTTGGTTGAGGGGTCTTGTGTGTTGTCAGCTATCTTATGTATCTGACTTGATGTTATGTTAGGACTTTATCTACTCTTCAGGTCTGGTTATTTATGGTTTTTTTTGTCTGGCCATGCCTGGGCAAGTAGTTTGCTCTGGCTCTGGCTGCACAGATTAGCCTGGTTTGGTTTGCTTGTGAGGGTCTGCCTGGGTTGAAGTACGGGAGGGAGTCTCGTCCTGGTGGTAAGGTAGTTGGTTCAGCTCTTCTGCTTCTTTACCTTCAGACTGGACAGTCTGGTCATTGCGCTCATAGCGACTGTGACTGCCTTCTCGGTCTCTTCATCAAACTCCCAGGCTCTTGCTACTCTGTGACTAAGCATCAACAGAAGTATATTTCTCATCAAAGAGTAATGATCATCTCCTTGGTGGGTTTAGTAGTGCTCTGTGAACCTTTATTTCACTGTGGTTCTTTTTCTACACTTTTTGCTTTCAAAACTCCTTTTTATTGAGATGCCGTGTTGTGGAGGAGCTTTTCCTTCTCTTTAGGAGATGAGGGCCTTTTTCGCTTTTTTTCTTTCCAGACATAGTTACTCTGGGGAGCAGAGTAAAGTCTGGTCACTTTTTAGCAACCATTTTGTTTGACTGAGGTCGACCTCGTGGGCACAGTTGGGACATATTTGCTGTTGTTGTACCTTCTTTTCTTACATTGTATGCTTGAGGCACAATCAGTTGTGATTTGCCGTTGCATTAGACCACATTTAAGCTTGGCGTGCAGCCACCTAGTGGTGACATATTCTGGCACTTAAATATCCGAAGTGATCAGGCACATATGTTCTGATGTTGATGGTGCCCCATTCACCAGACATGGCAAGGATGTGGCTGGGGCCTTTCTTGGTCCACAGGATTGCCATGGTTAGAGCTTCCCTTTCGGCACATTCGGAAGCTTCCACGACCTGTGGTGTGATGTGATTAGTTCCCAGATCACTTGAGACTGAGAAGCCAACGTAGTCACCACTTGACTTCTTACTCCCCGGGATTCAGGTAGAGACTCACTATCCTCCCATCTTGCAGTTTCCTCGTTTCCTGCAGGAGACTGGATAATTTGATCTTTGGGCATAATGATCATGCCCTGAATCTCTGGAACCCAGATGACAACCGATTTCGTTGCATCTCCATGCCCTGAGTTGCTAGGCTTGTGGCAAACCTTGGTTTCGGCTGTGTATCTTAATTGGGGGAAAGCCTATGGGGTCCAGACTCTCCTCAGGAGTCTGTCACCGCCTCGAGCGTTTCGGCCCGCCCTTTCGGGTTTTGGGCTTGCTCTCTCTAGGAGGTCTCTGGGGTACTCGGAGGCCATCCTGGCATGGTGCAGGCCTGGTGGCCTGCACAGAGTCCATCTGTTGGACAATCTGTTTGGGATCTTGTGCATGAGGGTTTCTTTGGCTACAGGGGCATGTTGGCTTCAGGGTGGTTCCTGTGGTACTGGGCCTTCTGGGTTTGGTCAACATTTGAATGTTTTTCTTGTTGTTTTTTCCATGTAACTTGGCCCAAAGGTTCTCTCTCATGCCCCGACCACACGGAGTCCAACAAGGGAAAATGATTTAGAGCCAGTGTTAACACTACAGGGGTGATGAGTAGGTATTACACAGCCATTATCCATGTACGGCACTCTACGACTATGTGCATGTGCCAACACTCGCTATGGATGCGTGTTGGCTAGCGCAGGGTTACTTCATTCATGGTATCGCTTCCAAACCTCCAGGACTCGTCATTTCAACAGCGCACTGAGGCTGCCACGCACAGCAAACGTGGGTGTGTAACCCCCTGGAGATGCGATGAGGATGCCCTTCCACCTACAGACATCATTGTTTGTGAATCCTATGTGTCATCCACTTGAAACACCACCAGAAGGCTACTTTCCTCAGTGAGGGAAAGAAGCTCTTGCACTTTTGTCCCAGGGCGGTTTCTTCCCCCTCTGAAGCACCACCCGAAGTGAGTGTTTCACGTCAGTGAGTGAGGATAGACCATCTTGCCTTTTCTAAGTGAAACCACTTTTCCCTCTGAACAGCCCAAAGTTTGTTTCCCTCAGGAGGGACTCTGAATTTTCTTTGGGCTGATCTGCCCTGATCTCATCAACCCTCTCGACAACCGAATTTTTCGTGCATCTCCAAGGACCAGTTGCTAGGCATTGTCAAAACCTTCGGGTTTGGCTGGTACTTTAAATTGGGGGAAACGCCTAGGGGGTCCAGACTCTCCCTCAGAGTCTGTCACCGGCCTCGAACGTTTCGGCCCGCCCTTTCGGCTTTGGGCTTGCTCTCAGTCTAGGAGGTCGTCTGAGGGGAACTCGGAGGCCTCCCTGGCTTGGGTGCAGGCCTGAAGAGGCCAGCACGATGTCTGTTATATTAACATATAAATTTTGTAAACTTTACATGTTTACTATATATAATACTTTACATTAATAATTAGTTGTAAATTTCTCTAATAAGTTGTGAATTTTTCCTTTGCATTTGTCTAAACAAATTAATACAAGTTGAAAGAGTATAAGATCTGTGAGAGAAATATGACTAGTATGAACTATTAAGATTATATCAGATATTGAGGAGATAATATATTATGTTGATGCAAAGAGGCAACAACATTCATTGCATCTCAGACAGTGGGCCAAGGCATTCTGAAACGCCTGCCAGTTGGCCTTGTCTGGTTTCCATCTTGGATTTGGTCTCAGGGAATGTCTCAAGCACAATGGCTATGTGATAGCCAGCATTCGGTGCCCAGCAGGGAGCCAGGATGGGGTGATGTGCATTGAGGTCTCGCCCTATGATCACTCTGTTATGTGCTGCAGAAGCACAGATCTGGCTGATGTCTAAGCTCCTACAGCTTTGTACAGTTTGAGGGGCCCCCCAGCCAGGTGAATCTCAACAGCAAGAGATTCAACATCATCTCCACAGTGTGGTGCATCGGCTATTGCGGAGCAGGTGACTGTTGCTCTGACAAGGGTGATCAAGCCTCTCTTGCCAGCAATGTGTGGCAGCATGAAGACATGATACCCTGAGAAGTGAACAGATTCCACTGTTAATGTCTCCTGGAGCATGACAATGTCAGTGCTCCTTGATCGCACTATTGAGTGTAGGATGGCATTCCTTGTGGAGAAGCCATTGATGTTCCACTGTAGTATGCTTAGATTGTGTGTCATGATGTTATTTGGTGATAGTTACATCAGAGACATCATCATATTAGGATTGAGAGGTGCAAAGTCCTCGTTGGTTGAGGGGTCTTTGTCTGTTGTCAGGCTATCTATGCTATCTGACTTTAGTTAGTTGGGCTTTTCTCTCTTCAGGCTGTTTCTGTGTGTTTTTCTTTGCTGGCCATGCCTGGGCAAGGTCAGTGTGCTCTGGCTCTGGCTGCACAGATTCAGCCTGGTTTGGCTCTGCCTGTGAGGGTATGGCCTGGGTTGAAGTAGGGAGGGGAGTCTCGTCCTGGGGTAAGGGTGGCTGGTTCAGCTCTCTCCTGCTTCTTTCCCTTCAGGACTGGGACAGTCTGGGTCATTGCCGTCATAGCGACTGTGACTGCCTTCTCGGTCTCTTCACTCAACCTCCCCAGGGCTCTTGCTACTGCTGTGACTACAGCAGTCAACAGGAGAGTCATATCTTCCTCATCAAAGAGGAGATGATCATCTCCTGGGGTGGGTTTTGTAGTGCTCTTTGAACCTTTATTCCTGTGGTTCTTTTTCTACACTTTTTGCATGGCCAGAAACTCCCTTTTATTGGAGATAGCCGGTGTTGGCTGGGGAGCGGCTTCCTTCTTCTTAGGAGGATGAGGGGCCTTTTCGCTTTTTTTCTTTCCCCAGACATAGTTGCCTGGGGGAGCAGGAGTAAAGTCTGGTCAATTTTTAGCAACCATTTGTTGCCTGAGGGCCGCCTCTTGGCACAGTTGGGACATTTGGCTGTTGTGTCCCTCTTTTCTTCCTTGTATGCCTTGAGGCACACATCATTGTTGTGTGCCGCGCTACAGACGCCACATTTAGGCTTGGCTGTGCAGCCAGCCTAGTGGTGATCATATTTCTGGCACTTGAAACACCGAAGTGGATCAGGCACATATGTTCTGAGGTTGTAGGTGCCCCAGTTACCCAGATCAAGGATAGTGGCTGGGGCACTTTTCATGGTCACCAGGACTTGCCTGGTTAGAGTCTTCCCTTTCGACATTCGGGAAGCTTCCACGACCTGTGGATGTGATGTGATTAGTTCCACATCATATGAGACTGAGAAGCCAAGTAGCACCATCTTGACTCTCTTATCCTCGGGATTCAGTGGTGAGAGACTCACTTTCCTCCCATCTTGCAGTTCCTTTGTTTCCTGCAGGAGACTCAGGATAATTTGATCTTTGGGCATAATGATCATGCCCTGATCTCTGGCAACCCAGATCGACAACCGAATTTTTCGTTGCATCTCCAATGCCCTGACCAGTTGCTAGGCATTGTCAAAACCTTCGGGTTTGGCTGGTACTTTAAATTGGGGGAAACGCCTAGGGGGTCCAGACTCTCCCTCAGAGTCTGTCACCGGCCTCGAACGTTTCGGCCCGCCCTTTCGGCTTTGGGCTTGCTCTCAGTCTAGGAGGTCGTCTGAGGGGAACTCGGAGGCCTCCCTGGCTTGGGTGCAGGCCTGAAGAGGCCAGCACGAGAGTCCATCTGTTGGACAATCTAGTTTTTGGATCTTGTGCATGAGGTTTTCTTTTGCTACCAGGAGGCATGTATGGCTTCAGGGTGGTTGCTGTGGTCTGGGCCTTGCATGGGTTGTCAACATTTGAATGTTTTTTTTTGTTGATTTTTCCATGTATTTGGGCAATGGTTCATCCTCTCATGCCCCCACCCACCACGGAGTCCAACAAGGGGAAAATGAATGTTAGAGCCAGTGTCTAACAGCTACAGGGGTGATGAGAGGATATACACAGCCAATAGCCATTGTAACGGCACTCACGGACTAGTGTGAGTGCCAACAGCGGCATGACTGCTGTGTTGCTAGCCGCAGGGTGTACTCATTCATGGTATCGCTCAACCTCCAGGACTCTCATCTCCACAGCGCACAAGGCTGCCACGCACAGCAAACGTGGGTAGGTGTAAACCCCTGGAGAGAGACGAGAGGGGATGCCCTTCCACCTACAGGACATCATTGTTTGGAATCCTTTTGCTCATCCCTCTGAAACAGCCACCCAAAGGCTACTTCACCTCAGTGAGGGAAAGAAGCTCTTGCACTTTTTCCAGGCGGTTCCTTCCATCCCTCTGAAGCAACCACCCAAAGGGTGTTTCACGTCAGTGAGGGAGGATAGAACCTTTGCCTTTTCAAAGTGAATCCCTTTTCCCTCTGAAACAGCCACCCAAAGGTTGTTTCACCTCAGTGAGGGAAGGGAGCTCTTGCACTTTTTCCAGGTGGTTCCTTTCATCCTTCTGAAACAACCACCCAAAGGTTGTTTCACCTCAGTGAGGGAAGTGGGGTCCTGTACCTGTTAAAGGAAGTTCCTTCATCCCTCTGAAACAGCCACCCAAGGCTGGAGAGAAGCTAACTTTCGACACGGTTCCTATGGCAGGATGGGAAGAAGGCAGCTATTTAGACAAGAACCAGGCTGAGGGCCTGACAAAGTGAGGGGCTCCTACCTGCCTGTTCATTCCTATGCAAAAAACTAGAGTGGCAGTCATCAGATGGTCTGCCATACCAGTCCCTAGCAAATAGAATGGCAACTCTCTGCACACTGTAAGGCAGGCACGCTAAGGTCCCCCCGATGCACCCTCCCCTGTGGGAGGTAAAGGTCTGCCCACGTCCGAGCACGCGCCCGAAAATGGGGTCCAGTTCACCAGAAGGTGCACAAAGACTTACCCTAATGCTGAAAAATCCGTAAAGGAAAGAAGGCTAGAGGGCACGGAACTAAATGCAAGCAATTAGCATCATGGCAGCAACCAAGGGTGGATGCAAAAGCGCCAGGATAGTGCATAAGAGCCAAGTACATCACTTTAAACTGCCCAAGCAAAAACCTTGAGACCGAGAGGCCATAGTAACTCTTTTGGCATTATCTGGCTTAGCGCAACCCGCTGCACCCTGTCCAACACCTTTGCCAGTATGTTTCTCCCTTTGCTCTAAATCAGCCATGTAAAGGCTAATTCACTGCAGGGAGAGAGGAGAGGAGTGTCATTCCAGGTGTGCTGCTGTTGACTGTTGTGATCTTGTTATTAGCTGCCATAGTATATGGAGGCTGTCAAAGCACTGCTTTGTCCAGCTGTGTTTGACTGTCTGGACACTTGTGTATGGGCAGGGTGGTAACAACATACAGAGCGTCATGACAAACTCATCCGTTATGTACCCTACACGGTTAGATGCAGCTTCAAGCAGATATCACAAAGATAGATGCTACACCTTGAAATGTCATAGGCATATTGTTTTCTTATTATTAGCTGCCACAGTCTGTGGAGGCAGACAAAGCGCTGCTTGTTTGTCCAGCTGTGTTTGACCGTCTGGACACTGACGTGCATGGGCTGGGTGCTGAAAACACACAGGGTCATGAGTCTCAGC
>NC_051395.1:39495578-39505578 GCF_015228065.2 Penaeus monodon | reverse complement strand
ATTTGCTGTCATTTAGCACTTTTTGCCCAAAAAACTAACGGCTTAACACATCTTATGAGAGAAGAAGGGAAAAGAAATAATAGAAGGGGGCCCAAACATGTACTTACATGGTTTTTAGAAGAAATTTCTTGGAGCGGCCGAGCGTTTTTTTTCTTCGGAGGTGGTGTGTTTGTGTTTCGAGCTGAAAGGACGCAACAGCTCCGCTACTACCAGATTGTAAAAGTCTATGACTGTTGGTGAACAGCAATGGTAGTCAACGTAGTTGCGACTCACAACACAAGTAAAGGGGTGAACACACGTTACGACCTGGCTTAGGGTAAAAGCACTGCGCAGGGTCGTGGTGTTGAGTCAACCTGTCTGGAGGGGGAGGGTAGCCCGACCTTACCATGCTGTGCGTTGGACACAAACTGTCGGGTCAGGTGAGGTCAGATAACATTGCCATCTACGCCCTCACTGACTCAATGGTTCTTATTTGGGATTTGGAGCCACATGGTACTTATTTATATGCTACATCGTACATTGCTTCGTTATATCTGGTGGCAGCGGTGGGATGCTGGTATAACGGCGGAACTCTTTATTGCTAATAGTTCAACACAGAGTGTGGGAACACACGAGACGATGTCTGGGGGTAACGCGGGTCATGTGTGAGGTCAACCTGCCCGGAAGGGGAGGGCTAGGCCGACCTTACCACGCTGGACGCTGGCGACGAACTGTCGGGTCAGGCGAGGTCAGATAACATTGTCATCTACTCCCTCATTGACTCAATGGTTATTTGGTATTTGGTACGTATGTATATGCTACATCGTACACATATACACCGCTGTTGATATGAAGGACAAGTGGCACTACCATCTCTCGACTGTCACTACGGCTTTTCACCGCTTCTTTCCAGAAAAGTCACTCAGTACACACCCATTGGACCTGCCTTGGATCACGGGACGCATCAAACGCCTCATTCAACAGAGAAATCAAGCCTTCCACTCATACAACATCACTGCCTACAAATCTCTCTGCAACACAGTCATCAGGGAAATAAAAACAGCCAAGAAAATCTACCACAACAAACTACAACACCTGCAGCCCAGCCAGTGGTACAGAAAAGTTCGGGAGCTGTGCGGCCTTGCAAATCGGCTGTGCACGTTTCCATACACCAGCAACCTTAGCCCCAGTGAAGCAGCAGAGGCTCTTAATGACCACTTCACCTCAATTTGTCAGCAGCTACCCCCCCTGGACACCTGCCTACCTGCAGGCCCGCTCACTTGCTCCCACAGTCAGTCAGTCCCAGGTGCTTCAGAAGGTGGGAAAAAATCTGTGTCAAAAGAGCCACCACCCACCTTGACCTGCCAGTTTGCAATGGAACTTGCCACACCTCTTACTTCCATAATAAACGCCTCATTGCAACGGTCTAAGTACCCATCACAATAGAAGACCGCATTTATCACTGCCATCGGGAAAACCCCAAGGCCTGTCTCATTCGGCAAACTATGACCCATTGCCATAACTCCGTTGCCCAGCCTGCTGTAGGAAAGCTTTGTCGCCGACTGGGCTTACCAGGACCTCGCGCCCAGCGTTGACACTCGGCAGTTCGGCAACATGCACTCCTCCTCCACCACACACTGCCTCGTCAGCTTCCTCGACTTCGTCCACGCCCATCTCGACGAGCGCAAATCCTCCATCACCAACATCTTCACAGATTTCAAGAAAGTTTTCGATCTGGTGGACCACACTACAGTCATCTCAAAAGCAGCAGCTTCCACAGGCATCAACGACTTTCTCTCAAAAAGGCAACAAGGCCGTGCGCGTGCAGGGTCAAGTTTCCTGCCTTCTGCCACTCACGTGCGGAGTCCCCCAGGGGACTAGAATGGGCCCCCTATGCTACCTAATCATGATTAATGATGATCTCCTTGATACCGAGCATCATTGGAAATACGTGGACGACTCGGCCATCACCGCCGCCATTGACAGTTCCTGTCCTGACCACTCTGCCATCCAGCAGACCCTCAACAACCTCCTCTCCTGGACCACCGCAAATCACGTCACCATCAATCGCCAGAAGTCGGTCGTGATGCAGTTCTCCACCATCCCCGCCCCCTCGACCATCCTCATGCTCGACGACCACCCACTCGACATAGTCATCGACGATAGGCTCTCCTGGATGCACCACATCAGAGACATGAGGTCTGCCTCGTAAAGGCTTCACATGCCTCAAGTCCCTTGTCGTTTCACTCCCGGAGCTTCAGAATATCTACAGGCTATTCATCCTGCCTAAATTGACCTACACCTCCCCTGCCTGGTCTCCCTTCCTCACCACCACCCAGCTGCTACAACTTGAGAGGGTGTAGAAATGGGCAGTCAAGATCATTCTCAGCCCTGCCTATACCAGCTAAGACAGTGCCTTGGCTGTCCTAGGCCTCACCTCCCTCGCCACTCACTACACAACCTCACTACAGCAGTTTGGCCTAAAATTGCTGTGCCATCCACGCCATCCACACTGCTGCCCTGACGCGCCGCTGCCTCGCTGGGCCTTATGCACTGCCAACAAACTTGTGCCCATCAGGGCTTGCACTGACCGCTACCACCGGAGCACAGTACCCACTCTAGTCCGACTCATCAACGAACACTAGTCCATATTTACTAGTCCAGTACAGGCTAAGGACTGGGCAGTCCGTGTGTTACTGCTGATGCTGCCATTGTCGTGGTCGTTTGGAGGATCGGCGGATGCTGATCTTGGTTCCGATTGATTGATTGAGATTAGCGAAGCTTTAACTTAGCCTGGGCCTTCCATGTATATGTCCCAGCCTGAGTCAGCTATTTATGGCTGTCTCATTTTATTCTCTGAGACTCGATGCTTACTGTAGTGGCGGGATTGCCAGTAGGCGCTTCTGCTGCCATGATGCAAGCATGCCTGCATAATCTCTTTACCAGCCCGGTGGCTGTCGTGGAGGTCCCTGTCTAAGAAATTGTGTTTTGCTCACAACTCTGCAAGTAAATGTACCAGGGTGGCATTCGGCTCACCACAATGCATGCAACATTTGTCTGCAGTCAATTGTTTGTATGATCTGCCATGCACAATGGTAACCTAATATGATTCTGTGCAGAATGACATCGGTACCTCTATGGATTGTTTCAGAGAGTGCCAGTGGCTCATAACCTGTGGCGTCTGAGTACCAACTGGCCGAGGGGGAGGATGTCGTTTCTTCTCTGTGAAGTTGCAGAAGGAAGGCAAGAGCTGTGGTATTACATCTGTGCTTTAAGATTTTTTGGCTTGGTTGTATGATCATGGGATTTGGGGCCATATCCCTACCAGTGTCAGGTAGTCTGTCAGCAAGTTCATTCCATCTGATGCCAGTTTATGATTCTTCTTCTACCCTGAGCAAGAATCCTCTACGCTATGGCAATCACAGTGGTCAGAAAGTATATGTCTTTGGGTAAGCTGTGCTGCAGACAGTCAATGGCCGCCCTGAAGTCTGTATGTGTTCTTCCCTCAAGGACCTGTGGGCTAGGCCTCCCATAATCGCAACTGCTTCTGGTTTGTAGCGAGGAGGCATTGTCTGTTACCCTCATGGATTACGTGGCATCCCCTGCTGCAAAGCTGACGCTTACAGTGTGGTTTAAGGGATCGACTGATCCATCCGTTAAAGTAGGTTCTACTACCTGGAGGAGTGATGGCTGCAATGACCCTCTCGACTTCTGCCTTTAGAATAAACATGAGGTATTGATTCTTTCTCCTTGACAAGCTTATAACAGAGAACTCGATCAAGGTTTGTGCCCACTGCAGGGCTTCAATAAAGTCAGATGGGGGGAGTCTATGCCCTTGGCAAGTAGTTGTTCTTTGAGCTGATAGTGTATCAACACCTAGCTTTGTGAGACAGCCAGAATTTGTTTGCAACAGCTCGTGGTCTTGTTCTAGGTGTCTGAATATTTTTAGTCTCATGTTTGTGTTCCTGGCTGCCTGGATGACCTTTGAAAGGACCTGTGCTGCCATTAGATAAATTCGTAGCTTCGTTTTGAACAGTTTCCATTTTTTCTGTTAATTTTGACTTTATGGCAATCAAGGCGACAAAAGCATAGTCCTCAATGGGACAGTGGCATGTACATAGAATGATCTTAGCACTTTATGATTAGCTCTTATGTGTCTCCCAGTCATTGATCTCGTGACAGGTATTGGAAGACCTGGACCCACTCTAAATCTATTCCCTGGATTCTCAGACTTGTAGCTTGAACACTTTGTCTCAGAGCCATGGCTTTTGATTTGGCAGCAGAGATCTTTAGTCCTGTACTACAGCACTCCTCAGATACATGGTCCAGACAATGCTGGGCTCTACTTAGGCTGTGTGGTCCAGTGGAGAGGATTACAAGATCGTCTGCATAGGAGATGATCTTGCACCCCACTGGAAGATGTATGTTGAGGATACAGGACATTAGGGTGTTGAAAAGGGCTGGACTGAGGACCCCACCCTGTGGCATTCCATTTTCTAGTGGTATGTGCTGTGATAGGAGACCTTGGAATCTGACTTTGGTTTTCTGTTCCTGAAATAGTCACCTATGCAAGCCAAAAGCTCTTCTTTTGGATCAGGGTCTCCTGAATAGTAAGAGGACTTGCATATCGAGGTCTAGGAATACTTCCACAGATGTGATAATGCTAATTGTGCTTAAGAGCGTGGCTATGCTGTGCTGTGCTCATGCCCTTTGTGAACCCATGGAGGTGTTCATGTGGGGGTCCCATTTGGAGTGGTTTAGTACCATCCTCTCAGCCGTTTTTCCCAGATAGCTGAGGAGAGAGATGGGGCGGCACTTCCCTGGCTCCTTTGGTTTGAGATGGGAACTATGATAGCCCTCTTCCAGCTCTGGGGTAGAATGGAAGTTTCCCAGGACTTGTTGATGAGTTGCAGGAATGCAAGCCCACCTGCCAGTTCTAGATGGGAAATGATGGGGTACAAGACCCCATCAAAACCCAGGGATGAGCAAGAACTGTTTTGTAGTTTTTTTTGTGTTCCTTCAGAGAAAAGATAATATCTGAGTTATCGGGCTCGGCTGTTCCTTCTCTGATATGAGCAAGTCTGCCTGGTTGTAGGCGTTGTTGGTTTGCCCTCAGTTTGGCTGGCAGACTGTTGCAGTTCATTCTCACAGAGAACTCGTGCGCTAGTCTGTTTGCTTCTGATTGAGGGTCGTGGTGTGTGCACCTCGGTGCCTGAGTGGCTAGTAGCCATTGCCACAGCTCTGTAAGGGTGGTTCAGTGGTTCAATGGTCAAAGGACTCAGCCACTTTTCCTGCCTGACTCTTATGGCAGTTTCCTTGGTATCCCTGACTGCTTCCCTTAAGAGGGCTAGGTTGCCAGGGGTTCTTTGCCTTCGGAAATGTTTTCTACACATGTTCACTCTGTGGTTGACTTTCCTAATCTTGTCATTAAAGTACCAGGTGTCTTTATAACTCCTGGACCATGGCCAAGTTTTAGGGATAGTCTGGGAGGCTGCTTGATTAATGGCACTAATAAGTCTGGCTTCCAGCACTTGCACGTTTTCACTCTGTGGGAGTTCATTGTTTTTATGACAGTGGGTCAAGGCATCCTGAAAGGCTTTCCAGTTGGCCTTGACTGTTTTCCATCTTGGATTTGGTTGTGGCATTTGGGCTGGGCTAACATCTATGAGGGTAGTAACAGTGCCATAATGGTCATTCTGTGTCATTCTGTCTCTTCAACACCATCTGATTCTCTCCACTAGAGCCACAGTAGCCAAGGTGAGGTATAGGACCTCTCCTCTGACATGCGTTGGCTCAGGGAAGGTCTAAAACACATTGGCTATGTGACAGCCTGCCGGTGCCCAGCAGGGAGCCAGGATGGGGTGGTGTGCATCGAAGTCTCCCCCTATGATCACTTGGTCTTGTTCCATAGTAGCACAGACCTGGCTGATGTCAAAGATTCTACAGTCTGTCCTGCTGCTAGACATTGTACAGCTTGAAGGGATCCCTGGCCAGGTGAATCTCAATAACAAGTGATTCAACATCCTTTCCATACTATGATGCATTAGCTATTGCGCAGCAAGGGACTGTTGCTCTTATCAGGGGGATCAAGCCTCATTTGCCAACTGTGCCTGGCAGCATGATGACATAATACCCTGAGAATCGAACAGTCCCTTCTGTCTCTTGGAGTATGACAATGTCAATGTTCCAAGATTGTGCTATTGCATGGAGGATGGCATTTCTTGTATTAAAGCCATAGGTGTTCCACTGTAGTATGCTTAGATTGTGTGTCATGATGTTACTTGGAGATAGTTACATCTAAGATATCTTTATATTCGGGTTCAGAGTCTTATATCGGGTTCTGACAACTTCATTGTGAAGTCGTTGCTGATTGAGCGATCTTCATCTTTTTTGGGCTGTTTGTCAGGCTATCCATGGCTTCACTGGGAGGTGGAGGGCCTTTGTTGGCTCTGACATTCGTTAGTTTAGTTTTCTCACTTCAGGCTTTGTCTGTGTCTTTTCTCTTTGCTGACTTTATCTGGGTAAGGTCAGCCTGTTCTGGCACTGGCTGCACAGATTCAGCCTATTCCAGCTCTGCTTGTGAGGGCGTGGTCAGGGATGGAATGGGGACAGGATTCTCGTCCTGGGGTGAGAGCCTTGCTACAGACCCCACATTTGGGCTTAGCCTTGCAGCTAGCCTGGTGGTGACTGTATTTTTGGCACTTAAAGCACTGAAGTGTCTTGGGTACATACGTTCTGAGGTTGTAGGTGCCCCAGTTACCCAGATCAAGGGTAGTGATTGGGGCTCCTTTCAGGGTCACCAGGACTTGCCTGGTTGGGGTCTTCCCTTTCGACATTCAGGAAGCCTTCACAGCCTGTAGGTGTGATGTGATCATATCCACATCTTACGAAACTGAAAAGTCAAGTAGCACCATCTTGACTCTCCTATCATCGGGATTCAGTGGCGAGACACACACTTTCCTCCCATCTTTATGCTCCTTGGTTTCCTGTAGGAAAATTGAGGGTAGTTTGGTCTTTGGGCACAATAATCACACCCTGGTATGGCCTTCTTACACTACATTCAGCAGCAGGAGAGGATCAGAATACGAGCAGCTGCTCTTTACTACCGGAAACGGGAAGTACAGAGGCAGCTGTGGAAAGAGCAGCGTCGCAGGAACTGCGAAGAGGACAGGCGTCAGGAGGCAGATGAACATGGGTTCTTTTTTTTGGCCTTGCTCTGGCCCTCCTTATGAAAGGGAGCACGTCGTCTGGCCAACTCAAGTGAAACTCTCGGGAGTAGAATGCTGGCCAGAGGAGCGACTGACTACGGAGTCGCACACGGACACAATCTGTCTGGCCAAGGAACCTTCACAGCAGGAAACCTGTTGGCAAGATGGACAAAAGCGAAGGAGACTCCCGGGGAACGGCCGTCGGAAGAAGCAGATGCAGTCAAGGAAGCCTGAGCCGACGGTGAAAAACACGCCAGAGGAAGCGACTGCACGTAAGTTGGAGGAGTTGGCCGCCGTTACATGTCCGCTTGTGCAACTGGTGGGTGCAGGATATGCACCCGAACGACCAGTTGGCGTGGGATGCCCGCCCAAGAATCTGGTGGGCATCAGACTGTCAGAGGAGCTGCCTGCCGAAGGCACACCAGAGGAGCCGCCTGCCGAGGACATGCCGGAGGAGCTGCCTGCCGAGAACATGCCGGAGGAGCTGCCTGCCGAAGACATGTCGGAGGAGCTACCGTCCGAGGATACTCCGGAGGAGCGCCTTCGAGGACAAGACAGAGGAGCTGTCTGCAAGGAGACATGGGAGAAACTGCTGAGAGTAGAGGGACTGTTGGAGGAGCAACGTGCAGCAAGTCTGACAGAAGGCAGGACCGTGATCGCCGGAAGAGTGTTGGTGACAAAAGGGCAGGTCCTGGGGCCACATCACTGTTGGATGTAGGACCTCAGAGCCTCGGAGTAGACATCTCACAGTTGTGGATCTCTGAAAATAATCTCCAATTCTTGGAAGATTATTTTGAAGAAAGAAGGAAGATATGTCACAACTACGAGAATACTCAGGACCCACGGCAATGTTTACCTCACTCCAAGCAGCGGGCTTAGATGTTTCCCGATTGGCTCATACACCTCGAGGGTATCGGCACAGCACATAAAAGGAGCACCAGGCAAAAATTCAACAGTTGTCCCGTGACTTTGACCTGTGTGCTCCCTTCCACCATGTGACCTCGCCTGCTCCACTGGATCCTCTCTCCCTTCTGTTTGTATATTTCCTATTATGTGTAGTTTAGTGTAGTGCTTTTGCAATAAAACCTTCTGTATGTTTCCTCTGGGGTGTTTCCATTGACCTGATCACTCGATTCCTTTATAAGCGAACCCTGACACACGGCATCGCTCAGCCTCTGGGACTCCCGTCTCCACAGTACACAAGGGTGCCACGCACGGCAAACACAAGGGTAGGTGAGAACCCCTGGCGATAGCCCAGTGGGGATGCCATTCCAACTATGTTCATCCCTCTCAAGTGAAACAGCCACTCAATAGCTGGATCACCTCAGAGAGGGAGCTCAGGTCCTGCACCTCTAAGACGTGGTTCCAGTGGTGTTTAGACAGAAGCTGTCGCATGTGTAAATGGCAGGCCACAACCGACCTCAAGGGGGTCGGCAAGGGGAATGGTTACCTTGGTGGTCACCGGCCAGAAGCGTGGTGCAAGCCCGCGACCACTGAGCCGTGGTAACAATGCTGCCGAATTTATACCTTTGAGAGACGTCAAGGTAGCCAGCCCTCTCTCCCCCGTGATTGGCTAATCTGCACTGCACGCATGTGAGCTAGAAGAAATGATGGTCGCTTTTTTTGTGATTTGGATAAGCCAATCATATGAGGATTCAGAGGGTGTCTTCTGATTCTATTTATCATTTTTTTTGGTATAGCCTTAAATGTGAGAATATGTCGGGATGGTTATAGCTCAGTGTTATATAGGTGCGTACATGGGAGGAGGTGTTATGTTTTCTATGAATGTTAATGTTCTGGGCCACCAGGTGTGGTTTGTGTATGTTTGTGTGTTTGTCTTGATGTTGTTGTAGTGTTCGTCTTCTTGTTCATGTAGTTGGGCTCAAGTGTTTTTAGCTCGTCTGTGTATACATGTATTAAGTGGTTCTATGCTTTAGTGTTTCTGGAGGAATTAAGTATAGAATTGTTGTGCTGTGTACCAAAAGTAGTGTTCTGTTCTGTACTGATTGTATTTTGAGGTTTTTGTTAATTAGATACTGAAACCAGTGGGACAGGTGTGTATTCAAGAATAGGTCTGACAGTTGTTTTGTAGAGTCTGAGCTTTGTTCGTGGAGTGCAGCATGAGAAACGTTTGAGTTTGGTGAGTGTTGTGCGCACTTTCATGATTCATTGTGTGATGTGTGATGTGAAGCTTGTGGTTGTGAAGTGAAAACCGAGAATGCTGCCTTTGTTTGTGTATGGGATGTTGTTAGTTGTGATTGGTTGTGCGGTTTTGCATGCTATGTGCTTGAGTTTGAATTTGTTGATGTTTGTCTGTATTTTTCAATAGTACTCAAAGGTGTTAATGTTCTGTATAGCTCTTTCTGTTGTGAGTTTCATGATGCGTTGTGATTTAGAGGGGTGTGAGATTATCTGTGTGATATCGTCTGTGTAGGAAATATTGTTGTTGTAAGGTGTAGGTTTGGCAAAGTGGCTGTATACAGGATATACAGGGTTGCCGATAAAACTCTTCCCTGTGGTAATCCACTTCTGAGGTGGAGGGGGACGGCCAGGTGTGAGCCCATGTGTATTTTGGCAGTCCTATGGTCCAGGGAGCTGCAGAGGAGGCGTGTGAGATGTGTTGGGAGTTGTAGTTGTGTTAATTTGTATTAACAAATGCCAGACCTTCTGAAAGGCCTTGCTGATGTCTCATAGAATAATGTTGATCTGGTGCTTGTTAGCGAGACCGAGAGCAATCTCCTCATAAGTGAGGCGATAGTGCTCTTGGTCCCCCTGTGTGGGCAAAATCCGTATTGTCTACAGTTGTGTTTGTT
>NC_051395.1:39488078-39490578 GCF_015228065.2 Penaeus monodon | reverse complement strand
GGTGATACCTAGACTTTTGGGAATGGACGCTTCTTCTGCAAGATCAAAGGACCTGACTTCCAGCATAAGCATTGATATTTTGTAAAAGTATACACACTGAGTTATATTTGGCTAATACATGGTACAATGTATTTGTATATTTTTTGTATGAATGAGAATTTTACGTTCACGTACATTGACTTCTCTTGATTTTGAAGTCAGCATGCGGAGCTCTATTTGTTCACTTTGACTTCTCATGAGATGCACATGCTGTAATATCTGTATCTATCTATCTACCTATCTATTATCTATATATCTACCCATCTATCTATCTATCTATCTATCTTTCTCTCTCTCTCTCTCTCTATCTCTCTCTCTCTCTCTCTCTCTCTCTCTCTCTCTCTCTCTCTCTCTCTCTCTCTCTCTCTCTCTCTCTCTCTCTCTCTCTCTCTCTATATATATATATATATATATATATATATATATATATATATATATGTATGTATTTTTATAGGAACCAGATACATTCCAAACTGGCACAGTATGCAGTGTGACATCTTGGATTTTGGGGGTTTAGATGAAAAATAGAAAAGAGGCAGACGTCTGTCACTTTCTCTCTGCAAACTGACCTTTCTTCTTAGTCTTTCTCTCCTATCTTCTTTTTTTATCCCTCAGGATTCGCGGGAGAGCCACCTATGCCCTTTAAAAGATACACCATCCCCGGTCACTGACCTTGGTGAAAACTTAGTGACCCTGACAAGTATTCATCTTGCCAGTCGCTGGTGGCGCCTCCAGTATGAGAGCTGTCTGGTCTAGCTCGTAAGGTTAATAGGAATTTTATCCCATAAACATATAGGTAGTTTTGTTTCAGGGTCACCGAGAAGGCATTTATTACGAGTAGACGCCCGTGCGTATTTATGTCCATGGGCTTGGGCTGAATAAGAGTGCCCACAGAGGCAGGCAGATCAATTCCTGCATCATGTTGATACGTAAATGGTACATAGTGATTATGAAGAGATGGCGACGATGATTCTGATCATTGACATCAGACTAGTGAGGACTTCAGCTCAGCATCTTGATATTCCAGCCATAACCATAAACGTATCATCTGCCTGAAGCACCGTCCAGCCATGAACGGTGCTTTACGTTTCCCTGATCGGGGCTCATTGGTTACTATGCTCTTCCCGGTGCACAAAAACACAGCCTATATATAACACGCACACATACATACAGATATACTGTACACACACACACACACACACACACACACACACACACACACACACACACACACACACACACACACACACACACACACACACACACACACACACACACACACACACATAATCCATGCGCTCCGACTGCTGTCTCAAGCAGGTGCCGTGAATGAAGACGTCGCCGTGGTTCAAGTGGTTGATAAGGAAGGGCATTCAGTCATATATGTATATATATGCAAACACCATCTCTTTCGCGTGAAATAGTGGTGTGCCATCCTGTACTTACTCTGAACCCGCGATGATGGGACCCCTCTTATTTCATTCAGAAAAACAGTGGTCGTAAAGTTTTGTTAATTTTTGCGATTATGATTCTGTTTTTCCGTCATACTTTTCGTTTATATGAGGAAAAAAACTAAAAGTAAAAGTGACATATCTTAATTTTTGTTTTACATTTTCACTCATCATAATATACAACCTGAGCAGGGAAAAAAATAAACAAAACAATATAATAAACAAGGGATAAGTATGGCTTTTTCTATAGTCATATATATATTATTTCTGGATGACATTTACTACATATACCCCTAAGCAAATATGCAAAAATTGAAAGAGAATTGCAGGAGCCATGTCCCAACCACGTCTCTCTGAATCGAATGAGGCCAGCCCTATTTTCATGGGTTATATGATAGGTCTGAACAAGGGCAGATAAAAAAATGCGGCTGTTTCCCTTGCCTCCGTATGGGCAGTACATACTATTAATGCACACAGAATTTCCAAAATGAAGGAGACAGTAGCTTTTTTATAATAATTCACATTAAAAATATAGCATTCCTCTTCTGTCACGGAGTAAAATTTGCCCCTGAAATTCTCGGGAGTCTTCCTGAGTTTGTACGAGAGATGTCATACCAAAAGAATATATAGTTTGTATTTATCTGTAAACTGTCAAATTCTGAAATTTCAGCCGTTATGCAGGTAGACAGTCTCCTTAAAAATTCTTAGAAAAGAATGAAGGTAGTACACAAATGCATGATACTGCTTACAAGAGATATTTACAGGAGGCCTAGACCATCGTGTTCAAGTGAGATAAATTGTGTAAAGTTGTCGAAGTAGAGAATAACATCTCCAAATGTCCACGGGATTGGTGAAGCTAAGTCCATACTGTCTCGAACACCTATATGTCTAAAGAATAATGTAAGTCAATTTTAGGCCCGTGAGATAAAATCAGATCCAGTAACAACGGCATAAACTACAAACTGTCAAAGGGTAGCGCGTTGAGGGCTCAGTGGGAATAGAAAGGTAGA
>NC_051395.1:39468078-39478078 GCF_015228065.2 Penaeus monodon | reverse complement strand
GGGGGCAGGCAAGGAAGGAGAGGAACAGTTCTGCCGATTGTTGAGGTGTACAGGCAATTTGCATCTTGAAAGAGGGAAAAACTAGCAAAAACCGACAAGGCCCCAAACAGCGTGAAGAGGAATGATGGAGGGTGCAGACTCTAAAGGGGCGAGGTTCAGGGCCTGAGGGAGGAATGAAGGGGGAAAGGCAGCGTCCAGGTGTAACTTGCAAGCAGAAAAGGGCAGACGAGGGTTCTGGCAACAATCCCAGAGTGTCAGATTTATGGGTCTGCCGGGGTCCTTTGGCGGGAAACCCCCCGGGGCCTGCCGTCGGCGGAGCAGTGGTCCCGTAGAAGGCTGGGGCCCCATGGAACCCCCCCTTGGGGTATAGGTGGCGGCAAATCGGACCCAGTAAAACCCGCCCGTTGCCTCCCTCACCCCCTTCCCCCCCCCCGGGCGTTTTTTAGTTCCGGCACGCTTTTCCCATCCGCACCCCCTGGGCCTCCAAATTCTGGAAGCGTAAAGCCAGCTGAGTCGACGGGAAGGGTTTGGGGAGGCATTTTCCCCCCAATTTGAAATGTGGCATCTGCCCAGGGCGGGAGCCAGGAAAGAAGGGCCCTGCAGCGGGGTTAACACTAAGGGCCCCCCGCGGTGGGGGTTTGGGCATCTGCGGCCCATCCCAACATGCTCTTACCCAGCGTGGCAGAGGTTTTAAAAAACCCCGTTTCGGGCACCCCCCCGGGCGGGGTATATCGGGCGCGTTTTAAAGAAGGGTCGTGAGCGGGGCGAGACACTGCCCCAGCTGGCGCGGGATGTGGAGGCGTGGAAGGGGTCTTACCCTGCGGCGCGGAAAGGATTGGGGTCCTGGCTCGCATTTTTTAGTTGATGCTTTGGGGGACCACAGCTGAAAATTTTACGTAAGCACACCCCCTGAGGCTTGCAGTGGGCGGGCGGGGGCCTTGATTTCGAGGCCTTCCTGAAGGCAACAGTGGCCTAGGACCGTGCTCAGCCCCCCCGTGACCCCCCGGGCCAGAAGGCTAAAGTGGAAAAGGGTAGCATTGAGGAAGGGTGAGTCGAGCACTTTCAAGGCTTGTTTTGGGGGCGTGGAGAGGTGGGGCACAGACTAGTCGTGTCAGAGGAGCGGAGAACCGTTTCTCAACCCGGGACGGATTCTGATGCCCCCAGCAGTGCTGCAAGGACTGTGCAGGGTATGGTCACATCCGAGTGATGCCCCTAAGGCAAAGGAAGTGGTCGGAGAAAATCGGACGGGGCGGGGAGGGGGGGGCCAAAAACCCAGCGTCCTAGTTCCCGGGGCCCCGATTTGGGTAAGCTCCCGTCAAACCAGCACGATGCGGTGGGGGGGCTCAATAGGGGGAAGCCAGCCGCCTGCGTGGCACTGTGGCTGAAAGACCCTAGGCGGCTGATATGTTGGCCCTAGCAATTCCAGACGCACCACAGAGATTGTGGTCAGGGGGCATTGTGTGCAGTCGGGGCAGTGGGGGCTTTTTTGGCGGGGGCAGCACGGTGCAGCGGCTCCCGGTAGTGGCCCGATTGGACGAGCACGCTTGGGTTTGACTCCCTGACGCAGAGTAAGGCGTGTGTCGCCTTGAGGGAAGCTGGTGGGGGTTTGCACGGTAAAAAAGATGTCCTTGCTTCCAATTTGGTTTGGCAGAGGTGTTAGGGCTGAAGAGCACCGCCCCAGGACAGAGTTTTAAACCCAGTGTCGAGCAAGAGTGAGCGTGGAGTAGAGGGCCTGTGGAGCCCATTAAAACCTGCAACTAGTGAGGCTAGCGGTGGGCGGAGCCTTTTGGAAGGGGGGGGGTTTGTTAGTGTTGGTAGCTAATTCCCCAAATAAGGCCTGAAGGTGCCACGGGTGCAAAGCTGGGCACTTTGGGAAGTGGAGGTCCAAAGAGTTGTGGGGGGCAAGGAGTTGTTGGTGGGGGCCGTTCCCTGATTTCCCTCAAGGACTTGGCCCCCGGCTGTGGCTTACCATGGGCCGGAAACTACCCCTTGGGGCCATGGTGAAAAAGAGATGCGTTAGGCCCATGGGGCGTGGGGTGTGGCAACGCTGACCGAGATGAGGACGAGCATTGGCGGTGGGGGCGTGCAACGGGACGTCAAGGGGTGCCCATGAGCCGGGTCTTGGGCGGGAGATCCCCCTCGGTGCTACTGCCAATCTATCGCCCCCCACACCTCCTCCAGAGGACCCGCGAGAGCGAAGAAAGCCGCGTGGATGAAAGTTTTTTGGTTACTGAGAACTGATTTTATTTAAATTTTCTGTAGTTTGTTTCGGGTTTTAGTATGTCAAGCAAGGGGTCGTCTGTTTGATAGGGGGGAAGTCTACCCAGTGGGTTTTTGTTCTGTGCAACAGTTTTAACATGAAAAGGATGACCTGGGCATTTTTTAACTAAAGGGCCCTGGGAAACAACGCAGCTGGCTGTGAGCGGAGGAGCGGAAAAACAACCAGGAGAGACGGAGTTGGGCGTGCTCCTGTGAAGACCTCGTGTTGCTTGTGCCCTGATAAACTTTGTGTTGCCCTTTTAAAAGCTGTATGACAGTGGAATGCTATTCCCCGTATTGGCTATAAAAAGTGTACGGGAAAATAACTTGTGTAAATAAGAAGGGGATGTCATCGTTGGTTTTTTTCGTTTTCCGCCTCGCCACGGGCGTTTTCCCTCCTGGGTTTGGGGGTGTGGTGTGGGTGCCTTTTGGAGCTGTTCGGTTTTCAGCCCCCGTGGATAGCCCCCCGTTGGCTAGCCTCCTTGTGTGGGGGAGAGAGACGGGCGGCGGCGTAAAAATAGACTAATCTTTTTGAAAATAAAAAATAAGACAAAATTTATAAAAACAAAAACAAAACAACAAAAATAATAATAACAGAATCATTTTGTAAAAATAAAAAAATAATAGACAAATTAAATAGCACTGCTAAAATAATAAAAATAATAAAATAATAAAAATATAAAAATAAAATAATAAAAAATAATTTTAATAATAATAATAACAATAATAACATTAATAATAAAAATAATAAAAATAAAAATTTAAATAACACAACAACAAAACAAAAACATCAACAACAAAAAAAACAAAAATAATAACAGCAACAAAAACACAGCAATAACAAAATAATGAAAATAGAAAATAATAATAATAATAATAATAACAATAATAATAAAAATAATAATAATTAATCAAAAATGATAAATAATAATGCTAATAATAAATACTATTTTTAAATAATGATAATCAAATAAATACATTATTAATATGAAATGAAATAATGAAAAATGATAATGATAATACAACAAAAAAAAATAATAATGAAAGATAATGAAATAAAAATAATGATAAATTGATGAAAATTATAATCAAAGATACTACTACTACAAAAACTACTAATATAATGACAACATAAGGATAATTATGATATTACCAGTAGTAGTAAAAACATGGCAATAATAATAACAATGATAATACAAAAAATGAGTGTGATGATTCAAATGATGAAAACAAAAATGATGGTTTTAGAAACAATTATAAGTAGTTATAAAAAACGATGAGAATTATAAAATGATATAAAAATCTTCTGATTTAAAACTACTACTATATTGATAATGGTATGATAATGATAATAAAAATAGCAAAACCCCCTGTGTAATAGTGAGTTTTATAAAGATAAAATCAGTATCTTTAAACGCACTTCTAACGGTTACAAAATGTAATGAGGTGAAAATTACAGTTATATAATAATAGTGATAAAAAAAAATAAAAAATTTTAAATTAGGAATAATGAAAATAAGACGATAGTAATAATAATAATGACGAAGATAATGTTTAAAATGATCATAAAATATAGCAACGAGAAAAATCATATAATAACAATAAAATCTTATGAGGGAAAATATTAATAATTATTTAATACTATGGTGATCATGATATGATAATGATAAAAAGATATAACAAAAATAATGGTAGTGATAAAAATAATAATAATAGAAATAATGATATCAGAGCAATACTTATTAATGATGATGAATGATGATAACGAGGTAAGATATAAGATAATAATGATAATAATAAAAAAAAAACATTAAAAATAAAAATAACAAAAACAAGAAATAAAATTATAAGGGAAACGATTATAACAGAAAAGAAAACGGGTAAAAAAGGGTAACAGAAAAGATACTAGATAAAAATCAAGTGAAAAATTTATTTTTAAATAAAAAACAATGATAGTTTTAAAAAAAAATAAAAAAAAAAAAATGAAAAAATAATAATGACAAAAATAATGATAATAAAAATAACAATGAAAATAATAATGAAAATGTGAAAATAAAAGTAAATAAAAAAAAAAATTAAACGAAAGATAATAATAACATTAACAACAAAAAAAACAACAAAAACAATAATAAAAATAAATAAAAAAAATAGTAAAAATAAAAATGGAAAATTATAAAACTTGAAAAAATAAAAACAACAAAAAACAGCAGTAATATTATAATATGATAACAACAAGAAAATTAAAAATATAGTATTAGAACAAAAAGATAAATTTCGGATGTCTAAAAATTGGTTTCTTTTTTTTTTTGGAGTTCACGAAACATTTCAAGGACAGGGAAAAAAACATCATTAATATTTAAAATTTTACTTGTATCTAATGCAGTCTTAGATTAGGGGGGGATTAAAAAAGAAAAAAATTTTAAATAAAATTACACGCAAAAAAACACTAGGAAAAATTATAAGATGCATATTTACCAGAAAAGCAAAAACCCATTTTTAGAATCATCACCTTCATGAAAAACTTGTGATATCTACTATTATCTATCTAATATTGTGCACACACACACACACACACATCATTCCACACACAACACACCAACACACACAACACACACACACACAACTCACAACCTAAAATTTGCATGTGTGTGTATGTATGTATATATTTTATATATATATATAATATATATATATTATATTTTTAAAATATATAATATATATATTACATAATAATCGGAAAGACAGACCTCATTACTTTAAGCACATTCCCAGGAATATGAAAAGTTTTCTAAACGTACAGCGCAGTGAAAATTTTTCGGTTAAAAATCTTTTGAATATAATGAGTAACTTACATTATAGCGCTATCATGGGGAAAAACAATATAACGAGGACACGGTTCTTATACTCAAGCATCCCTTCCTTGATAGCAAATAAATAATCAAAAGATCGTGGTAATGGGAAATCGTTACATAGCTTCCAGAAAACAAAGGTTTGCCCAGAAGTGGCTCCTCAGCGTTGGCAGAACTCACCCCTTCCTCCGGTTTCCATTTTTGCTTACCGTGAAGAGAGCAGCAAATCTAACCCATATGTTTTTGTTTTAGAAAGAAGGGTTTAAATTTGGAACTACAAAAAGATGATTTGGGGATTGCAAAGATCAAAAGTTAGACCGTTACCATTAACACTATTTTTTCATAGGGAGTGGAAAAAAAAAATCTGAATATTTGATGGCAAAGGAGTAATTTCATATTAAACAAACGAAGAGAAAAAAGAAGTGGTTTGGTGGCTCCTCCTGATGTTGCAGGAAACTGTGAATGTTTTTTTTATTTGATCGAACCCCCCTTATTAAGGAATTAAACCTTTTTAAGGGAATCATAATGTCTTTGAGTGAGGGTTTGAGACAGTCTGAGACGGCAAAACACAGACGCCCAGCCCGTCAAAAACGCCCCCGCACCATGGCCCCCTTTTGTGTCGCGAGGGGGTGGCCTCAACGAGAAATGTCTCGGTCTCCGCTTTTCGGTTGTGTCAGTCTCAGCCGAAATTGAAAATCTTCGGGAACTCAAGTATTATCGTCTACTTTACCTCAAGCAAGTCAGAATCAATTCCGAAAGCCTCGGTGCGTAGCAACGGCCCCCCGTTAATCCCATGTAAGGCCCGGGCGATTTTTTACAGTTTGCCCGGGGGGAGAAGGGAAGACGTCTGAGAAGAAAAAATGTATTCAAATCCTGATATTATGGTTTTGGGAAGGAGGTTAACAGGTTTTGGCACTAAGGCCGCCAGGAAGAAATCAAAATCGGAATGGGGCTATGGGGCTATAAAGACGCAAAGATACGAAGTTTAGGGGAAATCACATAGGAATCTCCCATAATCCCGTCCGGCCTCGCAAGCCGTATGGAACAGCCCCGGGGGTGACGCTTAGAACAGCGCGAAAAAGGGTAGTGTTTTTCAGAGATCCCCTAGTTCTCTTCTCTCCAAACTCACTCCCCCACGCCCCAGTGCCGGCAAAAATCCTCTGCTCTCCCGTTTGTATTTTTGCTGCAGGGGATATTCACGGGAAAAAGCTTTTTTGTCGCTGCGGGAAAAAGGGGGCCCGGGATAGGGTTACCAGTGAAAAGGAGCGCAAAAAAGGAATGTCCTTTCGTGATTAATTTAACCAGAATTGATGTACCACCTCTAGCAACTAAGTTGGGATTTTAAACATAATTTTGGGACCACACACACACACACACACACACACAACCCCACACACACACACACCACACACACAACACAATAAAATAATATATATATATATATATATTAATTATATTAAATATAATAAACATACACATATAACACACAGCACACACCACACACACCACACACACAACAACAACAACAACAACACACACAACACAACACACACACACACACACACTGCGAGCGCAAAACGGGAAAGCATACTGTGATTAATTATTTAGTACCACCTCTAGCACACTAATTTGTGACGCAACACACAAAAACACAACACAACACACACACACACACACAGATATATATATATATATATATATATATTAATATTATATATATTATATATAATTAAAATATATATTCACACACACAACACACAAACAAAAAAATACACACAAAACACACAAAAAATATGGCAAATAACATTATAACTAAAAACACATATACAAATATGGGGTGCAGCACACAACACACACCACATGTGGAATTCATGTCGAACAAAATTTCATAACTGGTAGAGACAACTAAATGGAAAATCCCGCTCCCGGGCGCTCATTTACAGGAAAATTTGGAAACGCGGAAGCAAAGTCCCCAGAGTTCAAAAAGGCAGCAAGGAAATCCCCAGATGTTTTGGAGAAGGGAAAATCTTTTTCTCATCGCTCGGGAGACACCACGCAAGCCGACAAACGCGGAACATCAAACCCCCAAGGGTGAACCCCGGAACCCATCACCAACGTACCGGGGGTGCCCCCACGGTTTTGCTAAGAAGTTGCAACACCTCTCCCCACGCCCCTTTGACTCCATCAGTGGTTGTCGTTTATCAAAAACCCCCATATGATGGCCAGACGCAAAACTGGGGTGAGATGGAAAAAGCTTTCAAAATTTCCCTAAAACCCCCATCGAAGTAATAAAGAACCTGACAGGGAAAGGCGACGAGAAAATACCCCTGCCCCGAAAGATTACGTCGCACTTTTCCGCCCTGCGTGGAGTTTTGGGCCGTTCGAATTTGAGGACGTGAGTACGAAAAATTCAAGGGTTGGATAGCTCACTCAGCCCTGCCCCCCCCTTTTTTTTTGGAAAAACCCGGGTGACCCTCCGGAACATCGAGGTATAAACGTCTGGCTTCGCTATGTAGATGACATCCCCGATGTAGTGCCCCACCAGGGGGAGAAAAACCTTTAACCTCTTTCCCCGACTAAAAAGCAGTGAAGAAAAATTTCCTTTTTCGAAAAACCCTTTAACTACAGGAAACCGGGGCTGCCCGGGGTCTCTGTTTACATAGCGGCCCCCAAAAAAAGAGATTTATACACCCTTTTTCTGCCCAAAAACAAAGAACCAAAAAAGGCGTTATTTGTTTTCTTCCGAGCATTAGAATCTGCAGCCTGGTTCCTGGGGAGGGAAAAACAAAAGTCAGAACACCTTCCAACGCCTCCCTTACCCTCGCGCCTTTTCAACCACCTCCGACGCAAGGGGGAAAAGATCATGACCAGACCAAGAGGGGACGCCACACGGGGCAAGAAAAATTTATCCACACTCGCAGCACAGAACCCTGGAGGCCCGTGGCCGCACAAAGAAGATGCTACCACTTTGGCAAGAAGATGGAGACATCATAAGGGGAAAAAAAGGTCAGACCCAACGCCACTTAGCCAGGTGTATAGCTCCCTTTCGGTGGCTGCGGGAAGGTATACATAAAGGGGACAGGACGTTTCCCCCCCCACGAACAAACCGCGCCCTCGACGACGTGACAAAAGAAAAAGGGGCCCCCGTTGTTCACGTCGCACCCCAGCCGCTCCCTAAGTATTTTCCTCAAAAACAAGGCCTGCCCCCAGACAAAGGAAGATGGGAGAAGCGGCGTTCAAAACTCAAATACGACTTCAACACCGGAACAGGGGGCCCCCAAAATAGCCAAGGGCGTAACACCCAATTTCCGACGTGACCGACCGCTTAGTAAAGTATATACACCTCTAGTGTCACTCTTTTAAAATGCCCCCATGAACAGAAAAGCGAAAAGGGCCCCCGGGATATTGTTTTTTTTTTGTATTCCCTTAGTTGACTACTTGCAATAGACACCAACATTAAGTATTGTACACACACACACAACACACACACACGCACACACAACACACACACCAACACCACACACACACACCACACAAAACACACCCACACAATATATAATATATAATATATATATAATAATATATATAATTATTTTTAAAAAATTTTAAAATTTTATTTATCTATAACACAAACCCCATAAATGAAATTATATATATAATATATTATATTAATATATATATAATATATATTTTATATATATATGTTATATATAATATATATATATATATTATATAATATTATATTATATTTATTTATTTTGAGTGTGGTTCTTTGTTTGTGGAGTGTGTGTGGTTTTTTCTGTTTGGTGAGTTGTGTGTGTTTTCTGCTTGTGGAGTTGTTGTGTATTTTTTATACAAATAAAAACACCCACATGACAAATAAAAGAATAAAAAATAATAAATAAATAAAAGAATAAAAGAATATATATTATAATAATTTTTTTTATATATATATATATTTTTATAAATTTATATATAATTTAATTTTTGCTGTGTGTAAAAAAAGTAATAACACAAACACACACACACACACACACACACACACACACACACACACCACCACCACACACACACACACACACAAAATATATATATAATATATATTAATTTTATATTATATATATATATATAATTATATAATACATATACACCACACACACAACCCCCCCACAATACTACACACCCCACCCCCAAAAATTTAATAATATATATATTATATTATTTTTATATAATATAATTTAAAATTTAATTAACACACACACACACACACACAATATATATAATATATAATATATAATTTTAATAATATAATATATTATATATATATATAAATATATATGTAATGTATATAAATAATTTAAAAATATATATATATATAAATTATAAAAATAATATTTTTATATTAAAAATTTTAAAATTTTCCCACACACCCCAAATGTATATGATATATAAACACAAATCTTAAAGAATAATGTGTTAATACACATAATGTTTGTTGTGTGTGTTGTGTGTGGTGTGTGTTGTGGTGTGGTGGTGTGTGGTGTGTGTGTGTGGGTGTGTGTGGTGGTGTGTGGTGTGTGTATGTATGATAATAACATATTATATGTTACACACACATACACTATTACATTGTATAATGTATAATGTAAAAACACCACACACACATATTATATATATATATATATATATTTTATAAAACAATATACTGTATATATGAGTATACATATATACATACACACACACACACACACACACTCACACACCCCAAAACCACCCACAACCACACACACAAACACACACACACACCAATAATATATATATATCATAAAATATTATATTATATAATAAAAATATATATATATATATATATTATTATATTTATATATTAATTA
>NC_051395.1:39460578-39463078 GCF_015228065.2 Penaeus monodon | reverse complement strand
TGTTGTTGGCAGTAATGCTAATAATAATAATAACTATGAAAATGATGTAATTTTGATGATAACGATGATGATAGCATTGATAATGATAACATAATGATAACAACAACAGTAATAATAATAATAATAATAATAATAATACCAATGATAATAATAATAATAATAAAGTGATAATAATAATAATTATCATTATTATGATAATGATAACAACAACAACAATAATAATTATGATAATTATGATAAAGAGGATAATAATAATGATGATAAAATAATAATAATAATAATAATAATAATAATAATAATGATAATAATAATAATAATAATAATAATAATATTAATTATAATAATAATAATAACAATAGCAATACTACTACTACTACTACTAGTAATAATACTAATACTACTACTACTACTAATAATAATGATAATAATAATAATTATAATAAGAATAACAATAAAATAATAATAATGATAATAATAATACAATAATAAAAAGAAAAGAAAGAAAAAAAGAAAAAAACAATAATAATAATAATAATAATGGTAATAACAATAATAATAATAGTAGTAGTAGTAATAGTAGTAGTAGCAATAATAATAATGATAATAATAATAATAATAATGGTAATGAAAATAATGATGATGCTATTAACAACAACAACAAGAATAATAGTAATGCCATTGATAACAGGAACAGTTACAACAACAACAACACCATTAACAATAATAGTAATAATAATAATAATAATATTAGTAATGATAATAATAATAATAATAATAGTAATAGTAATAATAGTTATTTCGGCAGAACTAAGTAACTCTTCCATTAATCAAAATCTGCCAGGTTACTAGGACGGGATAGTTCCCACCCCTGGCCCTGCGGTTTGGCCATCCTGTACTAACAATCAAAAGAAAACAAGACTTAAATGGACAAGGGAAGAGTATAATGAGGCAATGTACTGCTTTTGCTATACACTCAAGGAGCCTGCTGCAGAAGATGTGTGCATATTTCTGTTGGTGTTCCATTGCCTCAAACTTCAATCACCCTAGGTCGCTGGTAGTGACCCGGTGTTTGATTTTAATTAGTAGATCTAAATAAAAGAAGATAACAATAATAATAATAGTGATAATAATAATGATTATAATGATAATAACAACAACAATAACAATAATGATGATAATGGTAAAAATGATAATAATGATAATAATGATAATAATGATAATAATGATAATAGTAATGAAATAAAGTAATAATGATAGAATAATAACATAATATGAAAATAAAATAACGATAGTAATAACAGTAAAATTATAATGATGATTACATAATAATAATAATAATAATAATGATAATAATAATGATAATAATAATAATAATGCCAACAGTAATAATAATAATAATAATAATAATAATAATAATAATAATAATAATAATAATTATAAAGATAATAATAGTGATAATGATAATGATAATAATAACAATAATAATGATAGTAGTATTAGCAGTAGCAGTAGTAGAATACAATGAAAGGGGTTATAATGACATTAACAACAAAAATGATAATAATAGCAATAACAGCAGCAACAACAAGAACATCATTAATAATAATAATGATGATAATGAGAACAATAACAATTACAGTAATGATATTGATAATGATAATAACAACAACACTGATAATGATAGTAATGATAACAATGACTAGTATAAGTAATAATTCCCCCTCACCTCCTCATTTCTATGGCGTGCCTCTCCCGGGGATCTTTGACGCACCTTCTCCGTCTATCTTCGTCTTGGCACCTTCTTTCTATCTCACCTTCGCCACTCTTGGACTTCATCATCCGTGCCCGTTGTGTCTCGTTGGCGACCATGATGAGCTTGGAGGTCGGCACCCTGTTCACTGTTTGATGACGTCGTTACTTTCCTTCAGGGGAAGTTTCTCCCTGAGGATCCTCGTCTACCACTGCCCACTTTCGTCTTCCTCCAGCTGATGCGTCTGCGTATGGAATCTAATTTCTTTTTCTTTGAGGGTCGTTTTTACCCCCAGACATTCGGCGTTGCCATGGCTCTCCTCTCTCTCCACATATGGACAATCTATTCCTAGAATATTTCGAGTCTGAACTTCTCCCTTTGTCCTTCTGTTAAACTAAGATATGTCGACGACGTCTTTGCTCTTTGGTCTCATGACCCGACCCTCTTCCCGGATTTCCTGACAAACCTGAACTCTCCTCCCGTCTCCACCCGTTTCAATGTGGAATTTATGGTTGATTACAAGCTCCCTTTATTGGATAACCTGATTCATCGCTCTGCTGACCTTTCCTCCTTTTCAGTGAACAGAAAACCCAAGCTCAGTGGAATGTACATACACATCTTCTCGTAGCATCCACTCCATGTGAAGAGAGGTGTTGCCACTTAGCCGTTCCTCCGCATCTGGGACCCGCAGTACCGGGATGGAGATGTCGGTCTCTTACGTCGTTCTTTTCCGAAGCTAAGCTTCCCTCG
>NC_051395.1:39435578-39440578 GCF_015228065.2 Penaeus monodon | reverse complement strand
AAATAAAACAAGACACATACAAGACATGAACAGAAAAAAAAAAAAATGGACTTTAACACCAAGATGACGACTTTAACACCAACATGTTAATGAACTATAGATATCATACGGACAGAAAGGTCAGGAAGACAGGTGACGCATGGTTGTGAAAGGCAAGTGTGAAGTTAAATGAGAATCACAACTACAAAAATATCTCGACACTAGCATACTGAAACGCTAGTGACCTTAATAGATATGTTGGAAATAGGTAGATAGGGAGGGGAAAATGTGGAAGGAAGGGGTCTAAGGAGAGGGGGGAGAGTTAGGTGGGGAGATATGGAGAAAGAAAAAAATGTTCGTTTGTGTATAATTTCACCGTGTTCCACGTAATTTCAAAAGCTGAAATAAATGCAAAAATATCCCATTTATACATAGTTAAACCAAGCTGAAATAAATGCACTGAACAACTATAAATGAAGAAATCTACGTCTATAGGGCATCGGTTAACGCAATGGGGAATAACGATAAGAAAATATACCTAGAATATAGAAGTACTCTACTCTATACCAATGCGGGCATAGAGAATTCGAGAAAAATATTAATTCAAAGGAAAAAAAAGCATACATGAATATACCTACATAATGCTTTAGTATACCATGACCTAGTTATAAAAAAAAAAAACACACCTAAGAAAATTACTCTTGCAAATGAAGTAAAGACAATCTACCATGACGAGGAAATTCAAAGAAACATGGTAGTTAATAGAGAAAAAAAATGTACTAGCATGGACACTTATTCAGATATTTGAAAAAAACAACAACACTGCACTTGTTGAAAATATAACGGCATGCACACATGGGAAGGAAAAGAAAGGAAAAGAATTGCCCATGGCATACCTACAGTTTCTTTTGGGAAGGGGGGTGGTCGAGCTGGATGTTCTTTTTGGAGACTTGGAGTTCGTGTCGCAAGCTTGAAAGAAGTAACATCCTCTGCTGTCACCATTTGTCAGGTACTTGTAAAATGCACGGTCTGTTTGTGCGTATTTTTATTGATTTAAGATTCTTGGTGAAGGAGGTTGGTATTGCCAACTTGTGCTGAGGTAGCCTGGGCAATGGATAGACCTGATAAGGTGGGGGCCCTGGGAGTGGCCCCACCTTATCGATGCCATGGACACACCACCTAATTGGTCACCCCTGTTAGTTGGAGGGTGTGACATTGAAGGCTTCTGACCACTCAGACTCTCTCTCTCTCTCTCCCTCTCTGAGTCTAGCCACTGTGGTGATCAGACGTGTTTTTGCTACTCTCTGCCGCAGCCACGTAACTCAGCAAACCATGCCTTCTCATGGTCCAGCAGTGTTAGAGGGTAATCTGACCCCTCCCCCCGGGTTTGAGGGGGCCAACCAGGGGGCTTCCCCGGTACTTTCTTGGGCAGCTAGTATGAGCTCTTATCCCCAGAGAGAAAGGGGACCCTTGGCCCAGGGTAATGTACGCCCCTCCCAGGGTACTGGGACCTCAGCTCTAGGATATGGGTCCCCCGGCAGCGTGGGTCAGAGTTGCCTCGCCGCCCACGAGGATGGGCACCCCCATGGCAGCCAGGGTCAAGGCTGCCTCCCAGCCCAGGGAGAAGGGCCCCTTAGCAGTAACAGCAGTGATGCCAGTGCAAACAGTGGAAATCAGTTTGAAAAAGCAATCTATCAATTCGGCAGTGTAACAATAGTGCTGAACACAATTCTGTGTTTCGTTGCTACAAAAAATCTTGGGCAAGGTTGGTCATCTGTGATCAAATCAAAAAATATTACAGGCTGGCTGAAATTGAACATGCTCATAACATTGTAATCAATTTATCAGATTCCAGAAAACCCAGGAACACGACACGGGACACCAAACAGATGACAAACTTTATCGTGCACACTATGATTGTTCAGTGTATCAATAATCAAAACATAGTGTTCGTAACAACTATAACGGACACTCCCCCAACAGATTGGTCACCACCTAAGAAATCAGGTATTTCTACTCCTTTTGTTACATTTTTCCAAAAGAGTACAGACCAAGAAACACAGACCTGTAATGAGCCCTCCTTAACTGATTAAATTTTGATCAAGAACAAAATTGACTTGCTGATCGGAATGTTCTCCAAACAGCAATTGTCTATTACCCCTACCTCCCATACCCCACCCGTCATCAGACCACCTACGAAACTTACCTTTCATATCTCCCCCAGTCACAACACCCCCTACCTCCACTCCAAACACTTCCACACCCTCCACACCTATACCTACGACCGGCAATCCTTCCCTCCCAAAACACTCCCTTCTCTCCTTGCCTGGGCTAGCCAGCTGCCTCGCGCCCTTGCTGACTCGCCGACCTTCAACTCTGCTGAGCCATCTACTTGCCCCTCACCCGGCGCTCCTAGCCAGCAGATCCCGGTCCATACAGACTCCCCTGCCTCCCCTAAGTCAACTAAGGCCCCTCCCGCCGTGAGACCCAAAACCAACACGCCAAAGAAGACCAATGTTGAAGCTTCTACATAAGTAACACCCAGACGGAGCTTTAGAAAAAACAGAACAGGAATAACATGCAAATTGAACTACTCGACCCCAACCGCTACTGGGAGGAAACAGTTCAGCAGCAGGTGCAAGGGGCTACTGCCCTACCTACTGCCTCCCCTTCTGCAGCAGTGCCATCAGTCATCATTAACAACTATGCAGAAGATGGTTACACCAAAGTAATATCATGAAACCAGAGAAAAAAAGATAGAGACACCAAACACCAAAGCCATTGAAGGGAGCAGATCGTCCAAACACAGTCTACCTCTACATCACCAGTTGTAACCCAGACACAAATGAAGAGGACATAGAGCAACACTTATCTGAAAAGTTTCAAAACATTTCAAGTGCAAAAGCCCATAAGACAGCGATGACACATGACTACTACCCCAGCTTGACGATGTCAGTAAGGGGAAAGGACATAAAGCCCGAACTATTCATAGACTCTGATGCTTTTCCCAACAATGTTAAAGTGTTCTTAGACAAAAACAAGTACAAGCGCGATCAGAATGTTTGACAAAGCAATGCCGTCAGCGTTACCAGTGACCAGATCGCATAATGTCATAAAGATAGAGCATATAAAGGCTCAATCTCTCCTCGGACATTTTGAGGAAATTAAAATGCTAGTTGAGAAGAGAACCATAGACATTTTATGCATAAGTGAAACGTGGCTCTACCAGGAAATGGACAGTAATTTCATTAATCTTCCAAATTTTAAAGTTTATAGATGTGATGCAGGGCGAGGTGGAGGATTATGTATATATGTATGGAATACCCTGAAGTTAAACAGGATATCTGCTACAGCAGTTAACAATACTTACCGTACAAAGCAACATGCTTCCTTCCTTCATTATTGGCGCTGTCTATAGGCACCCCCATGCTAATGGCCAGTTTGTGCAGTGGTAGAGACCCGGGCAGCGAAGCCCAGTAAGGGGGGCCTTTGAATACATTGAAAAGGTTTTTAGAGAAATTTCTTTAAAACAGAAACTCTTAAGTGACCTAAATGATGATTTAACAAAGTCTAATGCTAAGTCAGCGAAGATAATTAAGAAAAATCAATTTGAACAAACAATAAATAGATAAGCCTACACGAATTGGATTTAATAACTAACAGATCAGACATCATTCTCCACTTCGATGTCATCCCATGTCATGTTGCTGACCATGAACTTATCAAGATGACGTTAATTATAAAGAAAACAAAGCGACCACCAGTAGTAAAAACTTTTCGCAATTTCAAACACTATGACCCTCAATCTTTCTGCAAGCTTATCTTGTCTAAAGAAATTACTCTATCAGATATTTCACTGACAGATAATGTAAATGACCAAGTAACTATCCTCAAAGAAGTTATGAAAAACAGCACTGATGCACTAGTTCTCTATGTAACACGAACCGTCAGACGTCCCCCTGCTCAATGGATAATTGGTGACATCAAGAGAGCCATTAGCGATAGAAACAATGCCCACCAAACCCTTAAAAGTAACAGAAATGAGGCCGCCCTTCAGGTAGATTATAAAGTCAAAAAGAAAAATGTAAAATTGCTAATTCAACAGAAATAAATTCACAGAATATAAAGACATTTTAATGACTTTTTTTTTTTAATTGGAAAACTAACTTATGAGCAAACAATTGCTTCTACGTTACAACAAAACACAGTTCGGGCAAGGCTTACAACTATTTTTTTCAGACTACAACCAGTGGATGCAGAAACAATCATCTTAGTAATAAAACATATTTGCAAAACAAATGCTGTAGGAGCAGACGGTATTGCTTTGCGCTTTATCAGAGATACTCTACCCACAACTGTACATTATTTGACGGTCATTATTAACACCTCTCTGGTTACTGGTGTCTTTCCATCACTTTGGAAACATGGTATAGTAACACAAATTTTCAAATCGGGGGATATAGACGATGTCAATAATTATCGCCCTATTACTATACTCCCTATCTTATCCAAAATTCTTGAAAAAATTGTAGCAAATCAACTGACGAATAGGTTATCTACTGAAACAACAAATTACTGATGAGACTTATAATAACATATACAAAATCAGGTAAATTTCCTCACATTCTGCGACCTTTCTAAGGCTTTTGATAGTGTCAGCCATGAAATTCTCCTTTACAAATTATTAATCATAAAATTGATACCTTTTGGTTTAAAAGTTATTTAGATACAACGACCCAATCGGTAAGAATCAATAATGATATGTCATCAAAACAACAATTACCTTTATTTTAGGTCCAATCCTATTTACAATTTTCATAAATGATTTATCAACAATAGCCCATAACTGTCTTCTAGCTTAAATACCTTAATAAGAAACACTCAACATACTCTTACACAAGCAAAATTATATTTTGACACAAATAGCCTTAAACTAAACCCACATAAAACTCAATGTATATTCATAGGTAGTCGGCAGAACATAGCTAGAATTCCCAATGACACAACCATAGAATTTGAAG
>NC_051395.1:39404676-39415478 GCF_015228065.2 Penaeus monodon | reverse complement strand
TGAATATATTTCGGAATGTCAATATTGCTTGTAGACAACAAAAAGAGAGGGGAAAATCTATAGTTTACTGTATATGAATTTAAAGAAAATTTTTCCGATCTTTCATAAATCAAATTTAGATAGCAAGGAAACTAAAACGCGCAAATCTTGCTGTTTTCGTGAACACGGGGTGACGAAAATCAGGGAACCTCACCTCCTTTATATCCTCTCTGAAAGCAGCCTCGCACCTTTCGTTTCCATCAAACAAATGCGTAGCAACTGGGGGTTTTTGCTACCTGCGTATTTGCTGCGGCTTTGTATAATTCAAAAAGCAAAAATGAAAGTGTTGGCATGTAAATATGAAAGTGATGGTTTTTTTACTATATCTTACAATCACTATCTCCTTATACCACACCACACACACACACACACACACACCCACACACACAAAAGCGACACCCTTTTGGGGTAATAACCCAAACGAAAAAACGCCGTTTTACGCACGGCGAGTAACTAAAACCGGGGGTAATGCACGGGGCGCGAGTCCCAGATCGCAAAGTGAATCCCTTTCCAACGAAGGGTTGGTTGCCCCGACCCCATCAAACCACAAGAGACCATCTTGTAAAAAAAAGGCCTTTGCTTTCAGAGGGCAAAAACGGCACCTAGTGAACCCGCGAGCGCTCCCTTCCGGTGGCGTCTGGTGAGGAGCCGCGACCCCGCCCGACGAGATCAGGCTGATCTGTAAGAGAATTTGAAGGCCAATGAGATATTTTGAGGGCGTATACTCCTCCGCTGATTGGTTTGTGCTCGGTAAACCACCTCTGTTTGGCTGCCGATGGGGGGAGCGCCAGTTAAAAAATTGATATTGTTTGTCATGCGGGGGAAAATCCGCGGTACAAGCCTTGCTTCGTGAATGGACATGGGAAAAGGCCCCTCTTTATTCCCAGGTTATCCGGGGGGAGTGAAGGGAGGATAAACAAACCCAGACATTTTCCCCAGACAAAGAAACAACAAAAAACACCCGAAAAGTAAAAATTTTAACTTACAAAAAGCAGCAAAAGGGAAGGGAATGAAAATTTTTTTTTTTGGAAAACCTTGGGCTGTATTATATATTTTATTATATATATTATTATATTAGTTTTAATTATATATATTATATATAAAATTTTATATATAATACACCCAAGGAATATATATGTATTAAACATACTATACAAATCATACTACTACATGCTATATAATTCTTATGTAATGTTTATAATATATATATACAAAATTTATTATTATATATATAATATTATATATATATTATATTATAAATATACCACAACACACACACACACACACCACACAACACACACCACACACACACACACACAATATATATAAAAATATATATATTATATATATTATATCTATATATATAATATAATAAATACACCCACACACCACACACCCCCACACCACCCCACACCCCCTTTGGGTTTGTATTACACACACACAACACACATACTATACTAAACATACATACATACATACATATATATGTCATATGTATAGATTATAATACCACACACACACACACCACCACACACACACACCCACACACACAATTATATATAATATATATATTATATATAATATATATATATATTATATATAATATTTACTATGTGATTTGGGTAGATGTGTATATTATGGCATGTATTATATGTGTGTATGTATGTATGTATTTTAAATATTATATATATTTTATATATATATTATATATATAATTATTATATATATATAATAATTTTATTCCCAACATAAAAAATTTAAACACACACACCCCACCCCCTAATATAAATTATAATATAATATTATAATATTATATATATATATTATAATATTATTATAAAATATATGTTATGTATATATACAAAAATACTACACACATTTTTTACATGCACATATATATACCATTACACATCTACATGTATTATATATATATTATAATATATATAATATATATATATTAATATATATATATATATATTATATTTGTTGTGTGTGTGTGGTTTGGTGTGTGTGTGTGTGTGTGTGGGGTGTGTTGTTTATTATCTCCTCTCTTCTCCTCTCCTCTCTCTCTCTCTCTCTCCCTATATATATTTATATAAAATATAAAATATTATATATATATATATAAATATTATATATACATAATATATATATATTTTAATATTAATATAATATAATATATTATATATATATTATATAATTATTATTTTAAAAGAGCCATTCATTAGGTTTCCCCCTGCAGGATTAGGCCTCTCTAAATCACTACTGAGAAGTTTTTGGGATGCCACTCTTCCCAAAATTGGTTTCCCTTTTTAATAAAACCGCGGTTTGTCCCACGGCGGGTGTTTTTCCCCTACGACACATGTTTTTGATTTCCCTTTGGGCGATATACTTTTTCTCTGCTCGGCCTGCATTCAGAGCGCAGGCATTTTTACGATGTCCGTCGGAGAATTTAAATCGGACCACTAGACAATCGCGGCAGTTATATATATATTATATATATATAAAAAAGATATAATTTTTAATATATATATATATTTTATATTTATATTAAAATACACACACACCATATATATATATATATATATAATAATATATATAATATATTTATATATATACCTTTTTATTTTAAAATAATATATATATATTATTTATATATATATTATATATATATATAAGACCTTTTTGTAGCATCCTAACACTTTTTTATTTTTTGTTTCCAAGTTGTTCAGGGGCTTACAAACACGATACCATCGAAGTTTTTACTGCCTACAAATTTTGGAAAAAAATTATTTTACTATTTTTTTTAACATAGAAAGTCAATGAAATCCATACAGTACTTAGTATGCGGGCGTGTTTTTAATTACAAAAAACATTGTAAGAAAAAGGGAAAAACTCCCTAAATATTCTGCAACATATTTTTCAATTATATCTCAGTTTCAGCCAAAATTTTTTCCCTTTTTACTCTTTTCTTCATATGAAAAGGGAATTGCTGTTTTTGCTTTTATCGTATCTCCGCGAGTGGCTCCGTGTCCAATCAGACCGGGAAATAAAAAGACCGGACATTTACTTGTTTATTTTTTTTAAATTTATCAAGAATCTAGATAGCGATTAAAAAAAATTTTTTTTTGAGCCTGAAAAAAATAAATATATATACAGACTGATTTGATGACGTTCACCCCACCAGTCAATCCCAGTCATATGACCCCACCTTGGAAATTCTTTCCATGTCGTACCGCGATCCCTGATTGGCTTTAAATTTTTCCAATTAGGTCTGATTTCTGTATACAAAAGGCACAGAAAAATTTTATGCACCTTTTTCACTAAGAGGTTTTTTATATATATAATATATATATATTATTATATTATTAATAATTATATATATATATATATAATATTATATAAAGTGTGTGTGTGTGTGTGTGTGTGTGTGTTGTGTGTGTGGGTGTGTGTGGTCTTGTTGTGTGAGTGTGTGGTGTGGGTGTGTGATTCTGTATGTATGTGTGTGTGTGTTTGTGTGATGTGTGTGTGTGTGTGTGTGTGTGTGTGTTGTGTGTGTGTGTGTGTGTGTGTGGGGTGTGTGGTGTTCGTGTGTGTGTCTGTGTGGTACCTGTATATATGTAGAATATGCAACACCACACACACACACACACACCACAGCACACACACCACACACACACAAACCCCACACACACACCAAAACACAACCCCCCACCCCCCCACATACACACACACACACACACACACACCACATATATTTATATATATATTTATATTATATATATATATATTTATTATTTTATTTATTCATACCACACCCACCACACCACACACACCACACACACGCATATATATATATATATATAATATATATATAATATATTATAATATTTATATAAATTTTTATATTATAAATGTTCTGTGTATTGTGTGTTGGGGTATAAACATGTTTTATACAATTTTAAAATATTAAATTTACACAACACACCACATTTTTTTATATTAAAAATTATAAATTTTATATATAATATTATATATATATATATATTATATATGCACCCCCACACACACACACACCAAAAAACACAAACACACACCACACACACCACACCCACCCCCCACACACACACATATATATATATATCTATATAATATAATATATATATAATATATTATATATATATATATATATTTATAATAATATAAATTTTTATATTTTATATATTATTATATTTAATAATAAAATTTTATATTAAAATTTATATATATATATATAATACAATCATCATACATATTATGTATATATATTATATATATTATATATATATATTATAATATATATAATATATAATTTTAAAATATACACTCTTTTATTATATTTTTGTGCGTGCGAGCCACAACACACCAAACACCCCCAAAACACTCAATATATAAATATATTACATAAAACATACATATATATATATTATACTACAACAATAATATATATATATATATTATATTTAATATATATAATTATATATTATATTATATGTGTTTTTTGTGTTTGTGTGTGTGTGGTGTGTTGTGTGTGTGTGTGTTGTGGGGGTTGTGTTGTGTGTTGTGGTGTGGTTGTGTGTGTTTTTGTGTTGTGTTGTGTTGTGTGTGGTTGTGGTTATGGGTGTGTGTGTGTGTGTGTGTGTGTGTGTGTGTGTGAGGGGGGTGTGGTTTGTGGTGTGTGTGTGTGTGTAGTGAAAAAACCCCCTAAAAACACACAACCACACACAACAAAAAAAAAAAATATATATATATAAATTTAGTTATAATATATATGTATATATATATTGCATATAATATATAATAAAATATAAAATATATAAAAATTTTTTATAAATAAAATTTATATTATATATTATAATATATATATATATATTTTATTATAATTTATATTATATTAGTATGGCAACTTAAGGAGGTGCGGAAACAATTTTAAAAGGGTTTTTATGTTCCCAGCCAACTTGCTGCAAGGTCTGTATAATCACAGAAATATGAAAAAGGTCAAATTCAGGCTTTTGTTCTGATGGCAGAATGGAAATCAAACAAAACGTGCGCCTAAAAATGCATGCCAGTTCAAGGACCAAAGTAACAGACCAAATGTGCATACCACTAGACACTATGAAATAATTAAAGATGCCAATCTATTTTTGTTTTAAAAATCGGAATTTAGGTGCCCTACTAGTATCAAATAATTTCTTTTGGACATCTAAAAAACAGTCAATCTTCTGAACTGATGACCTTAAGTAAAGTTTCAGCTTTCAAAACTATTTTCTCCAGATGTCAGTGGGATTGGCAACAGAATCCGAAGAGCAAAGCTAGAAAAAAAATACAATTTCATGGAGTTTTGAATCCGTGTTGGCATTAGTGTCTCCGTTACCTCACAAAGCATGCATCCATCTGAAATTGCCATTTTTGTGGGTTTATCTGTCAATGCCACTTCTAGATCTGGTATATTTTACCAAATTTTATAGATTTACCCGATTTGCGTATTGCTTTAGTCTGCTGTATTTTTGCAACAAAGAGGTACATGTGCATTAAGATGTAATAGTAACTTATCCCATGATACTATCACAGAAAATGTTTATAGATACTTATTTGTCTCTTTATTCAGAGAAATTATATATATATATATATATAATAATTATATAATTATATATATAATATATAATATATACTATATTAATGTAATATGTTATATAATAAAAAAAAAAATATTAAAATTACATTTTGTGTATAAAATATATATATAAAATATTAATTATTATTATATATAATATATATATAATATATAATATATAAAATAATATATTATATATACATACATACACACACACCACACACACTCTATATATATATATATATATATATATATATAATATATAAAAAATATATAAATATATATATATATTATAATAAATACCCACACACAATGTCTCCTCTCTCTCTCTTTCTCTCCTCTCTCTCTCCTCTTCTCTCTCCTCTCTCTCCTTTTCTCTCTCTCTCTTATATATTATATATAATTATATTTAAATATAATTATTATATATTGTAATATGTATAATAATATTATGTAATATATATATTAATTTTTATATTATATTAATATATAATTTTGTACTATGGATATTATTATTATTTTTTGTACAAGTGTATATAATATATATTATTAAAATATATAATTATAATTTTAAATATAATATATAAATATATATAATAATAATATATATTTACAATGTTTTTATATAAAAATATTTTAAAATATATATATATATATATATATTTTTATATATATTTTATATTGTTTTGTGTGTTGTGTGTGTGTTGTGTGTTGTGGTGTTTTTTTTATTTATTCAGCACTGATTATGCCTCACCCCGGGCCCCTGTTTACAAAAAAAACATAATATATTAATATATATATATATATATATTATAAATATATAAAAATTTATTATATATTATATGTAATATATAACACGCCGCCACCACACCACACACACACCACCACACACACACACACATATATATATATATAATTAAAATATAAATATATTTTTAAATATATTAATATATAAAATATAATTTGTGTGTGTTGTGTGTGTGTGGTGTGTGTGTGTGTGTGTGTGTGTGTGTGTTGTGTGTGTGTGTGTGCGGTCGTGTGGTTTGCATTTTATACATACATTATAAAATTATATAAAAATTAAATTTTAAATTATTTAAAAATTATATATATTTTTATATTATATAATATTTTAAATTTTTAATATAATAAAATAAAAATTTTAAAATAAAATTATATATTTTCCCAAACAAAAACAAAACAAACACCCAAATTTAATTATATTATATATTAATTATATTATTAAATAAAATAAATACACACACCACAACCACCATATATTAAAATAAAATAAAAAATAATATATATAATAATATATAAAATATTTAAATATATTAGTAATATAAAATTATTATATATATAAATTTTAAAATTTATATAAAATATAAATTTTTTACAAACAAACATATACATAGTAATGTCACCACACACATACTTACCCATACAAACACACACAACACACACACAACACGCACATACCCACCACTGTTTCATTGAACAGTGGAATCCGTCTGAGAAATGACTTCACTTCGGAACCAACAGTAAACCCCCGGAGGGGTACTAAAATTTGGGGGGCCCAACGTCCAACAAGGTAAGGAGAGACGACCAGCTGACTCGAAAGAGTCATTCCGGGGTCCGCCCCTTGCCCCGCGAACCCCACCCCCCTTCGCCCTAAGCTGACGCCCCCGCCCCCGCCAAGCACCCAACAAGACCCTTTCATAACTCGGTGTCTGTTCTGTGAAAAAACCCCGCTAAGATTTTTTTCTTCTGGACCTCCCCAGTTAAAAAAGGGGTTTTCTTATAGTTTAAATTTAAACACACAACACACAGCATATATTATATATTTATTACAGGTAAGGTGTCTTATAGGCCGGGGTTTTGGCCGATGGTTAAGCATCGGACTCAAGACTGGCTGACGGCAATCTGAGTTCGAGGGTTCGAGTCACCGGGCCGGCGCGTTTTTTCCCCTTGGGGAAGAACTTCACCTCGTTTTGCTACCTAGCCACTGGGTGAAAAACCAGCCCAAGTCAGTCTGCCCCAAACCCCGGATAAATTAAAATGATTACCTAAAAAGGGTAACCCGGGGCACTCTCCAAAAAGGAACTGGGACCCTACCATACTCATTCAAGAGCCACAACATAAAAACTAAAATTTAAAAGTATCAGCTGTGACCACGGCGGCTCAAACAAAACCCACCGTTAAAAAAAAAGTGGTCTTGGATGCGCATCTCGTCCCCTCCTCTCTGGCTGCTGATGCTGGAAAAGGGCTGATCCCTTTCTCGTTTTGTTTTTTTTTGTTGATTTTCTCGTTTTTTTGTTTTTTTATTGTTTTATTTTTAGTAACTTTTTATCCTTTTATCTGGTTTTCTGTAATTTTTTTATTTATAATTTAATAGAGACATTTTTTGAAATTTTTTTTGTTAGCTTTTACCTTTTAGTATTTTAGTATTTTAGTATTTAGTATTTTTCTGTCAATTTTTAAAGTCTGGGTTTTTCTTTATTTTTAATTGAATTTTGGGAGAGTTTTATGCATTTCTTTTATTCTTTCTTTTAAGCACATCACCTTTCTTTTTCTATAATTTTATTTTACTTTTTACCCGTTTTTATTTGTATGTTTTTAGTATTTTGTTTTAATGGAAAAAAATTTTTGCCCCTTGAAAGTCACCTGGCAAAGTAAAAAAGATAATTTTCGAACCACAAAGAGTTGGTCAAAGACAGTCGCGGGGGTTTATGTACGATCCCCCCAGGGGGATAAAAACCCGCGCTGTCGCCATATTCCGCAACAACGAGAGCGATCAAAAAAGTAAAAGTTGAGTACTGACGTACCGCGTCATTGCTTGGTCTGGACGTGATTACAAAACATTTTTTTTTTGAAAATTTTAACATCATGATTTTTAATCGAACATGGTGGTATTCTTTCCCTTTTACTTGTAACTTTTTTTTAATTTTTTATAATAGGAAGCGGGTGATTTAGTTTTATTCTGTCTTAGCTTTACCAACCCGGGTTTTTAGGGTGCCGATTTAAGTTTTAGTTTGGGGACTTCTTTTTTAGCCTTAGCTGGGACGCCGGCTTGCGGTTCGTCTTTGTTATAGGTAAGGCCTTCAGCCAGACTCTCCCTTTGGAGGTCCTCCCTTTAGTTTTTGTGTGCGGCCGTTTTAGCTATTTTACATCCTTCCATGCTCTTTTCCTTTTTTCTTTTTTTTCATTTTCAGGCCAAAAACCTGGTTAACCCCTGATTAGCAGGTAAACCGGGGGGGGGGGTCAAAACATTTATATGGGTTTTAAACCAGCGGACAACCCCTTTTTGATGTTGCCTAAACAGAATAATATATAATATAATATATATATATAATTTTAATATTATATAAATTTTGTGCGTATTTGAAAAAATATAGTATATATATATATATATATATTATATATAAATATATTATTATTTATATGATATATATTATATTAAAATTAAATATATATAATAATTTTATAATTTAATATATATATAAAACCCCTTTTTAAAAGATATATATATTAATATTATATTTTTTGCAAAAATTATATATATAATATATTTAAATATATATTATATATATTTATTAGTTATCTTTATTATTATTATAATTTAATCTATATTATTAAAATTTTATATTATATATAATATTATATTATTATATATATAATATATATAATATAATATATATATTATAATATATATTTATATTTATTAATTAATATATATATATTTTTAAAAGGGGTTATTTTTGGTATTTTATTTAAAATTTAAAAAATAAAAATTTATTAATATATATAATATAATATATTATATATATATAAAATATTGGTAAATAATAAGTAAAAATATAATTTATAATATATATATAATTATTATATATATAATTATATATATATCAACAACACACACATAAAATATATATATATATTTTATATATATATATATATATTATATATATATATATATAATATATATATATATATATATATGTATATATTATGCAGTATGTATGTATGTATGTATGTATGTAATGATGTATCATCTATCTACTATATAATATATATATATATATTATATATAAATATTATTAAATATATATATTTATATCATGTACATATATTATATTATATTATTTTATATTATATATATAATATTTATATATATATATAAAATATATTATATGCATGTATATATTTTATATTGCATGTAAAATATATATAATATATTTATATATATATTATATAAAATATGCATGATTTTACATATATATATATATATTATATAAGTATATTATATATATTTATATATTATTGTATATATTATATATATTTTAATAATATATATATATATTTTATATATATTATATATATATATAATATATATAGATTATCATCACCCAATAACGGTATGCTCAATGTTTGAGCAGCCGTGGACCTCTCCACCATCCTTCGCCACTCAACTCGATCTTGCGCTTTTCTTTCCACTTTCCATCGACAACCCGCAAATATCTTTGATGTTGTCGCTTAGTCTTGTCTTCGGTTTGCCTCTTCCTCTGTTTCCTATTACCATCCGTGTCAGCAAGTTTTTCTCAATACTTTTACTTCTCATCACATGACCAATAAACTTTAGTTTCCTTTTGTTCAAGAGGGTCCAACAGCCGGTCTTTACAATTTATTTTTTTCAGCACTTCATCATTCGTTTTCTTCTCTGTCCAGCTAATACGCAGTACTCGTCTGTAACACCACATTTCAAAACTATTGATCTTTTTCTTGTCTATCTTCTTCAGCACCCAACACTCGGAACCATATGATGCAATTGGGAAAACTAATGAGTTCAATAACCTCAGCTTTGTCCATAAGGTAATGCTTCGGTCTTTCCAGATGTTATTGAGAGCAACTGTGGCGTTTTTGGGCAATGGTAATTCTTCTTTTATCTCCGGGAAATCATCATATGTATTAGAAAAAAAACAGCTCCAAGATAAGTGAAACTCTTTCACATTTTCCACAAACCATTCATTGACTGTAACATGTTCATCATTGTTCATTGCCGGTTACCTCTGAATCTTCATGAGTCTTAGTTTTCTTGGCATTAAGAAACAAG
>NC_051395.1:39381377-39393877 GCF_015228065.2 Penaeus monodon | reverse complement strand
ACATACAACAATATAATATATATATATATATATATATATATATAATATATATATATATATAATATATATATATATTATATATATGTATATATATATGCATGTATGATGTATGTATGTATGTATTATGTATGTATCTATCTATTATCTATCTATCATATCTATCTATTATTATCTATTATAAAAAATATATATATATATATATATATATATATATATATGCATGTATTATATACACATATATATTATATAATATATAGATATATATATATAGTATATATAAAATTACATGCAATATAATATATATATATTATATATTATAGTAATATAATAGTATATATATATATGTATATATAATATATATATATATAATATATATTATATGTAATATTATATATAATATTATATATATATATATATATATAATATATATATATATATATTATATATATGTATCATCATCAATAACGGTATGCTATGTTTGAGCAGGCCGTGGACCTCTCCACATCCTTTCGCCATCACTCGATCTGCGCTTTTCTTCCACTTTCCATCGACAACCGCAAAAATATCTTTGATGTTGCGCTTAGTTTGTTCTTCGGTTTGCCCCTTTCCTCTTTTCCCATTACCATCCGTGTCAGCAAGTTTTTCTCAAACTTTTTTCTTTCATTCACATGACCAATAAACTTAGTTCCTTTTGTTTAAAGATTCCAACAGCCGGTCTTTACAATTTATTTTCCAAGCACTTCATCATTCGTTTTTCTCTGTCCCGTAATAGCCCGTACTCGTCTGTAACACCACATTCAAAACTATTGATCTTTTCGTCTACTTTCAGCACCAAAAACCATCGGGAACCCTATGATGCAATTTGGAAAACTAATGGTTCAATAACTCAGCTTGCCATAGGTAATGCTGGGTTTCCAGATGTTATTGAGGCAACGTGGCTTTTTGGCAAGGTATTCTTTTTTATCTCCGGTGAAACATCATGTATAGTTTTAAACAGCTCAAGATAAGGAACTCTTTCACATTTTCCCCAAAACCATTCCTTTTGACTGAAATGTTATCATGTTCATTCCCGGTTCCCCTGAATCTTCATGACTAGTTTTTTTGGCATTAAGAAAAAGCCACCCTTTTTCGCTGTTCTCTAACATATCTAGTATTTTTGTAGTTCGCATAGCGGGCAATTAAAATATATCATCGGCTAACTTAGTTTTGATTTTTGATCCTCCAACATCTACAGATTCCCAGAGCACCTTCATAATTGTTTCAGTATATGTTAAAGAGGGGCGGGGCAGAAGCAACCTGTCGCATCCCTTTTTTGACTTCGAACCATTCTGCAACCATATATTGTTTTATGTTATATATAATTATATTAATGCATGTATATATATTTCAACATTATTTATTATGGATTATATATATTTATATTATATTTATATATATATTACTGTTATATATATAATATAATATATATATAATAATTTTAATAATATATATATATAGCTGTATATAATAATAATATAATATATAATATATATATAAATTTTATATTATATAATATATAAAATAATGATGTATTAAATTTTCTTCTTTTAAAGGTAGGTTCAGTTGGGGCCCCCGTGGTCACGATGATACTTATTGAGTTTTTATGTTGTGATGCTCTTGGGGTGAGTACGTGGTAGGTCCCCAGTTCCTTTCCACGGAGAGTGCCGGTTTACCTTTAGGTAATCTTCTCTCATTTTATCCGGGTTGGGCCCGCATGACTTGGCTGGGTTGGCCACCCCCTGGCTGGTAGGCAAACGAGGGAAGTTCCTTGCCCAAGGGAAAAAAGCGCCGGCCGGGGCTCGAACCTGAACCAGAGCCCTCTGACAGTCTTTATCCGAAGCTCTAAAACCCTTTTGGCCCCCCCGGCCCCCTATATATTAATAACATGCATTATATAAATATATAAAAAATTTATAATATAATATAATATAATTTTTAAATATATATATATATGTTATATTAGCATGTATATATATATTAAAAAATATAATAATATATAATATATATATATATATAATATATATATATTTTTATATAGCATGTTTTAAAAAAATAAAATTAATATTATATATATATAATATATATAAAATATATATACTGATGCAATTTTAAAAAATATATATTATATAAATTTTATATATATTTTAAAAGATATTATACCTATATATACATACGTACAGGGTATATAATATATATATATAATTATATATATATTAATAATTTATAATATATATAAAATTTTAAAATATATATAAAATATATATTATATATATATAAAATAAATATAATATTAAATTATTATATATAATTTTTAGTATGAGTACATATTATGATTAAAAATTATATATAATTATATATTAAAAAATATATATTATATAAATTATATATATATTATTTAAAATTATATGGATGTATATATATATATTATATATAATTATAAAATATATTATTTTGTATATATATTATATATATTTAATATATATATATTAAATTTTTTATTATAATGTAGATATATATTTTATTTAATATATATATATTTATATTTTTTTATAATATATATATATATAAAAGAGAGAGAGAGAGGAGAGAGAGAGGAGGAGAGAGAGAAGAGAAGGTATTGTTATTATTATATATAATATATTATAATTTATAATATTATATATAATATAAAATATATATTTTGTATAAATATATTATATTTATATAATAATATAAAATATATATTATATTTTATTGTATATGTAATGTATTGTAATAAAATATATATATATAATATTTTATATTTTATAAAATATATATATATATATATAAAGCAGTAGTACCAATTTTCGTTTTGTTTGATAATTTTATTTAGCGAAATGTAAAAACTGTACAGATACACAGTTTGATAACAATGAAAAAAAAATAGTTGACCCTTTTAGATAAAAAAGCCCCCTCGGGGGGCAAAAGTTGATAAAAATAATATGCATTTACAACTTTTAATCCATGTTATTTCATTCGCAGGTGGGTTGGGGACGATTTCAGTAATAATGGCAAAAACATACAGTGCAGAAAACAGGCAAGTAAATCTGACTAAATCACAGTAAATGATGATAATATATAATATTATAGTATACATAAGCACACTGACAAACAAAAACACCCCACACCACACACAGGGGGGGGAATATATACAAATGAACCTACAAGTTCAACTACAATCATACACAAACCCTATATTAAAATATATTGTAGGAACACATTTGTACACGAAACCAAGCATCCATTTTTTTATATGGTAGGTTCATGTTTGAGCCGCCGTGGTCACAGCATGATACTTAATTGTAGTTTTCATGTTGTGATGCTCTTGGAGTAGTACGTGGTAGGGTCCCCCGTTTTCCCTTTTCCCCGGGAGTGCGGGGGTTTCCTTTTTTTGGCAATATTCTCTCTATTTTTTTCCGGGGTTTGGGGCCCATGCTTGGGGTTGGGCCACCAGTGGCTAGGTAGGGAACGAGGTGAAGTTTCCCTTTTCCAAGGGGAAAAACGCGCCGGCCGGGGACCCAACCCTCGAACTCAGATTGCCGTCGTGGCAATCTTTTGTGACGTAGTGATGGGCGCGTTATATCAGGGCAAATACCCATCACTTAAAATGGATATAAAACATATGTCTTGTAGACAATACTCTATTCATATGATCATTTTATTTAATCCACCAATTGTTTGAATAACTCATTTTTGAACAGTTGCAATGAGCCTCGGGGTCTGCTCAGTGACAGCTCAGGTTCATGGAAGTGATCACTACCAAACTCTCATCTTTGGCTTCCAGTAGTTGTCAGTCTAGGACAATAGACACACCTCGGGAAACCATCTCAATTGATGGGTAAAATCAGATGAGGGGCAGCACAAAAATTGTGGTGGAGAGACTTGCCATCTTCTCTAGATAGTGTGAAGTAGCAGTGGAAGCGTATGAACCAGTGTGGTCACTGGTGATCTCGGTATGGCAGCAAAGTGTGTGACAGCATGAGGGGCGAGCCAGGCACAAAAGTGGTTACCGGCCAATCACCATAGATAGTGGAGCCTCTTACATTACTTTCCCCGACTCGGAAAAATAAGGAATAGAATAACGGCTAATGGGGATTTTAATTGCAAGTGGGTTCTGTGAAGACACGGCCCCACGGGGCCCCCTGGTTGACCTTTTGTCGATTTTTATAGGATCAGTGACGTGAGGGAAAACCCCCTAACAATTGACCTCAAATGGGAAAAGCGCAGGCGTCTTCAGGTTTACTATGTCAAAACCCGGGAGTAGCGTGTCCCAATTATGTATATGGGGCTCCTTCCCGAACAGAGGTTTTGGGGAGAGTCTGGGACCAGGGTCTAAAGCAGAGTCAGGAGCAGGGCCGACAACAAGAAGTCAAGACATGATAACATAGTTTTTTTTATTCCTAAAAATTTGTTTTAGGTTTTGATTTTGGAAACCCGGGGGAAACCGGGAACCTCGCCTTCAGCAGGGGTTTTACTACAGGGGTTTTTGGGGTACACGCATTTTTCCCGCATCAGGAACCCAACATCTTGCTCATTGCTTATGCTGAATAGTCTAAAGTGTCAGTAAAAAGGGGGGCCAAGTCCCGGACCCCCGGACGTAGGGAAATCTCGCTACTTTTTCGTGAAGGGGCAGGAAGCGGCAAGGAAGGCCGGGGCACCAGAATAGGATTAAATTGATTATTTAAAAATTATCTGCCGCGTCAACAGCAAAGGTCTTGCGGCGAATACCCTTTTTAACTAAAAAATTTAAAAAATGTTTAAAATTTTAAAAAAATCTATCAAAAAAAATATCTTAAAAATAATAATAAATAGAAAAAATTTAAAAAGCATAAATATCAGGGCCTCTAAGTGCATAAAATTTTTCATAAACTTATGCAAAATTCAAAATTTTATTAAAAAAAATTTTTTTTTTGGGGGGGTTTCCTTTTTTCCCAAAAAGGAAATTAAAAAAACCTCTAGTCCCAATTTTTCCCAAATACGTTTTTCGTGTTATGGGGGAGACAAGTCCCTACGTTTTTGGCTGAAAATTTTGCAATTTTTCCACTCATTTTCGATGGGTTAATGGCTTTTGGGCCCTCCTTCAAAAAATGCTTCTTTTTTACCCATCTTTTGGCCCATGAGTCATTCTTGGGGGCCCCGTTTCCCCTTATTCTTGTTAATACAACTTCCATTTTTCGGTTGGGATGGATTTAAGTCCCCAAACTGCCAAGGTCACTTTTAATGTCTCGCATTTTGGGTTTTCTGGGGTATGCCTCCATTTTTTCCCCCAAATTTTCAAAAAGACAATTTCTGATGCGGGGGTTCAGGTCGGTGTGTGGGAGGGGGAAAACGAGCATCAAAAAGGGCTGAGCGGAAAGCTCCCTTTTGCCTTCTGATAGCTCGCTCATTCCCACTGTACCAACCCGCGTTTGGCCCCCAAAAACGAGTTATCTTTTTAGGGGTTTTTGACATCATTGCAACCCAATCTTGAACCTCCCTCACTAATGGATTGATAGTTTTAAGCTTTGATTGCTTTTTAAGGCACAAACGAGAGTCACGAATATCACAACAATGGTTCGTAGATCTTTTAGTATCTTAACTGTGTAAGGATGGCATGTAACTCTGCAGGAAGTGAGGGCTGGGAAAAAAGACGCCAGAGGCAATCTTCCTTTGCCACTGCTGAAAAACCCCAAACCCCTTTTTCAGATTTAAAACCATCTGTAAAATTGAAATCTAAACCCCCGGTTTTAAAAAATGTGTAAAGGGAAATTTTTCTTTTCGGACTTCGCTTCGGATTTTCTCCCCTTCCCCAAATTTCCCGACTAAATCCAGCCCAATTGTTTTAGCCCCAAGGCGGAAAATTGGGGAAATTTTTCCCAACAGCCAGAACCTTAGTGAGACTAAAATTTAAGATTTCCACAAAAATTCCCCAAATTCCCCTTTCCCAAGGATCGGCTTCTTAAAGGGGGGTTTTAAAAAACCAATTTGGAGGGGGGGATCCGGGAACCTTTTAGTCTGGGGTGTGGGTAAATCGGGTTTCATGTATTTCGGTGTAATGAAAAGGTGGTTCCCCCTTTTCAGCTACAGGGACTCCCCAGGTGAAGCCCTAAAAGGGCCCCAGTACGGGTTCTGAAAAGTTTCATTATAAAGGGACCCTAACATCCTTTGAACATGGGAGTTTTAAGAGAAAAAGCTTTTCACTCCATAATCAAGTTTACTACAAATAAAGCGCTGGGTAAACCCGTATAGCTTTGTGCGGTCTGCCCCCCAAGATAATTTGAAAAAAACCCGAAAAAATACTAAGTCCCTTTTGTACCCTTTTTACTTTCCGGGTTTGATGGAGGCCCCCTTTTTAAGCCTTAAGTCAAAAATTAACCCAAGTACTTCACCTTTTGGGAAACAAATTCCCAGGGGGTTTGCTCCTAAAAAAAGGGGGAAAGGTTTTGGAATTTTTCCTCGTTTGGGAAAGTAAGCCGGGCCCTTGGGCTTGGGGAAAATTTGAACCCATGTATGTTGCCCCCACTTTCCAACCTGATTTTTTTGCAGCCTGCATGTGTCCTTGCAACCCTTGTAACTTCCCCCGGAGCAGTACAGGTAAAGTCATCCACATACAGTTTAAATGAACAGATTTGGGAACACCCCTTTACAATGCCCATTTATAGCAATGGCAAACGGGGTCACATTTTAAGACACCCCCTTTGTGGGACCCCTTCCAGCGATTTTTCCAGATTAGGGGAAAACTGTTCCCCCCCAAAACTCAAAATTTCCTGTTAGAAGGAGCTTTGTACAAAGGGTAGGTAATGCTCCTTTAAAGGGCCAATGTCATAAAAATTTTTGAGATGCCATGCTTCCAAGTAGTATCAAAAACCCTTTTCAAGGTCAAAAAAGATGCTATCATGGGGACGGCGCTGTGCGAAGAATTCTTTTAATGCATTTTCCACCCTTACAAGTGCACGGTGGTCGATCTCAATCTTCTAAAAAACCCATATTGTTTGGGAGCAGACGTTTTCCCTTTTTCTAGCACCTGTCAACCTGAATTTTCCCATTTTCTCCTTTCACTTGCAGAGGCAGCTGGTGGGGGAAATTGGTCGGTAATTTCCGGGGTGTGGAAGCATCCTTGCCGGGTTTAGGGACAGGAATAAATTATAGACTTTTTCCCAAATGTGGAGGGGCCCTTTTACCCTCCCTATTTCCTATTGAATAGGCCCCAACAAGAATTTTTGGATCTCCTGGTAAGTGAGATATCATTTGGTATGGAATATCGTAAATTCCGGGGGCATTTCTTACGGCAACTGAAAAGGCAATTTCCATCCCCCCTTGCTAAAAAAGGGGCAAGTTTTTAGGGAAAGTTTGCTCCCAGTCCTACTGAAGAAGGGAATGGGTGTTTTTTCCTGTTCAGCCCAAAGAGTGGGGGAACGGGCAGGGGAAAAAGATCCCCGGGAGGAGATCCTGCCATGATTTAGTAACTCATTAGCAACATTTTTTTCTGGGGGATGATTATGCCATAAATTTCTTAAAAGCAGGGGGGTGACAGTGGGGGTGCTTTTTTCCCAAAGCGATCTTACGCACCTTGCCCCCATCCCAGCTAAGGGGGCCCCAAGATTTAATCAAGGAGACATACTGTTCCGGGACGTCTTTTGGGCCCCCTTTAGCACTCGCCGGGCCTTGGCTGGGGTTTTTTTGTAATGGACCCGGTTTACACCCAACGGGGGGGTCGTTTCAATCCCTTTAATGAAAGCTTTTCTTGCTCTGGGCAGCTTTTTGGAATTTACAGACAACCCTGGGATGGAGGTCGACGGTAATGCCCGCTACTTTTGGGAAGGGGTGCTTCTGCTGCCCAAAGGGGAATTCGTGGGGTAAGTGATTAACAGGGATTTTTGAACACACGGAAATTTATTACGAAACCGCAAAACTGAAATTGGGTTAAAAAAATTTTAGTCCCCATTTTAAGTCGCCATTTTCTTCACCCATTGGTGGAATACCTTTACCTCCTCCAAAAATATTTTGGAAAAAGGTTTTGCTTCCCTGAAGTCTTCCAAACCTGCCAAGTGAAAATTTATTGGGGAATCAGGTGGGGAAAAATTTACAGGTCTAATTGGAGAATGTTCCCCGTTTGAATTTGGGGAAAAGTGGGGAGTGTCACTGGTTTAAAAAACTGCATCCCCTTTTTTAGGAGCAAAAGGGCTCCAAGGCCATTCCTCGAGGGTTGCACAAAAGGGCTCCCCCCGGGGATGCCGGGCCCTTGAAATCTCCCAAGAAAAAGAAATGGATTTTGGCAACCCGCCCAAGTAGACTTCCAAAACATTTATTTGAGATTTGTTGGGGGAAGGTAGATAATTCAAAAGGGAAGGTCGTGTCAAACCTATTCCACGCCTTTACCTGCAGTGTTTTCCCCGCAGGTGGATGGCCCGGAAGGGAAATTTGACGTACCATTAGCTACTCCTCCATGAGGTTTCCCTTGTCAAAAAATCCAAAAATGGGCTTTTTAATTTGGAATCCTCTCAGGGGAACGGATGATTTTTCCCCGGGCATAATCTCTTGTAGGCATACCCCAAACTGGGGGCATGAAGCTATCAATTTTTCAGTTCTTCCCATTTTTCATGAAATTCCCCGACCTTTTCCCTTGGTTTGGGTATCCAGTTCTTTTAAAATTTTTTTTTATAAAGGGGTTTGGGAACACCCGGGTCAGGTTTGCCCCACACCTTTTAGGTGTCCCTTTCCTTATCTTGGGAGAGTTTTTTTTGAGGGGGTTTTTTACCCCTGGAAATAGTTTTCCCCCAGGCTTCCTTTTTAAAAGGCTCAGGATTTCTTTGCCGGACAAAGAACGGGCCTAGCCTTTTCTTCGGGGCATTTTTGCCCCAGCAAGGGAGAGGGCCCCCGTGGGAAGTTTGGGGGCAGGGGACTTGGGCACTTTTGGGGATCCCCGGAAAAACCTTTCCGACGGCTCCAAAGACCCCCCCTTGAAAGGGGTCTTTGGCCCGCTCAGGATTTCCTTTGGCCCGGGCAAAGGACAAAAACCCCAGCCTTTGGGTTAAGGGGCATTTGCCCAGCAGCAGAGGGGCCCCCGTTTGGGAAAGGGGGCCGCTGGGCTTCACCATTGGGCCCCTGGGGCCTTTACCGATGGTCCAAAAAACCTTTCCCTTTTGGGGGGAGGGGTCCCTTTTAATAGGGCCCCTTTACCCTACTCCGTTCTGGTTTGGGAACCCAGAGGGCAGTTTCAGCAATTGGGGCTGGGGTTTTTTAAAAAAAGTGGCAGAGTGTGTGGTTTTTAAGAACATTGGAAGGCCAAAGGGGGGTGGGGGGGAAGGGGGCCAGAACCGAAACAAAGGATTTTACCTGGGGTGTGCAAAAAAAACACTGGGGGAAAGCGCTTTGCCCCTGAAAACAAATTTCTCCCCTTTCTCCTTTTTATCAATATTCTTTCCCCAAATTTGTACCTTTTTTAAATCTTTTAAGAAGTTCATGAGCTTCTTTGCAGTGGGAAAAGCATATTGGGGCCGGGCAGTTGTCCCTCTCCTAGATGACCCCGTCGTACCCATTAAAACAATTTTTTGGTTGTCCATTTTTTTTTTTTTCCTTTAAAAAGGCAAGAGTTGGCTCCTGCCCATAACCCCCGGGAGGAAGCACCGCATAGGGTTGGGTACATAGGCTTTACCCTTTAGGTGGGACCATGCCAAAATTTAAATGATTCTGGAAGGACCCAAAATATTAAAGTTAGAAGGAAGGTGGTTTTAGACTGTTCCAAACCGTCAAATTTTTTTTAAAAGTTTTTCTGGGCCCCTACATTAAAATTCTTAGTTCCCCTAACAGTTTCTCCTCAGAATACCTATCGGTTTCGGGAAAAAAACAATTTTCCCTTTCATGTTAGGGTTTTTTGGGGGGAGAAATGAACTTTTGCCCAGGAAAGTCGCATTCGCACGCAGACGGGGCACTCTCGTCTGGTGGACGAAACCCAAATATTTTGGCTACCATCTCGCTGTGGGGTGATGCGAGGGTCACGTGACAACTTCAACAATTTTTTCCCATTTACTTCGAAAATATCAAGAAACCCTGATTGATACACCTTTAAAAGGGCTTTAAATATAGGTAAATTTCTATATGGGAAAATTTTTTATATTTTTCCAGGGAAAAATTTTCCCTTTGTGGATTTAGGAGGACTTTTTCCCCCTTTTTACCTGGTTTGGGGGCCCGGGAACCATTACGATTCCCCTTCTTGCCCTTTGGAACTGGAAAGGTTCCAAAAGGGCAATACGTGATGTTCCCGAGGGAAAGGGGGGGGATTTTCGGGAGGCGTCAGGGGGAGAGCTAGATCTTTTTAAATTTTAGTACCATTAAATTTGGGAATTCTTCATTTTCCCCCACCCCCCCACCCACCATGGAGTCCAACGAGGGGAACTATAGTTGGGGCTCAAAATCCTTTCCCCAAAAGCCACGGGGTAATGAGGAAATATACGCAACCCCTATTAAGTACTGAGGCATCGCGGGACCTATGCGCTACCGACCCGAAAAGTACCTTTGCCCTAGCCATATTTGCCCGCCGATTGACTTTACCCGGGCCCCTTTATCAAGCCGCCCTTAAACCCGAATAAAGGCCCAAAAAGGGGGGGTTGCTAGCTGCAGGGGGCAGCGGGCAGCACCTCAAACCCCCAGGGGTCCTGTCCCTGGTAAATCGGGATGCCACGCAGGGGGGGGGGGGAAAAACCCCTGTGGGAGAGTTTTCCCGGTCCAAAATGGGAAGAAACCCGGGGGGTGCACCCTCCCCCTTCATAGGCCTGGGGCAAACCCGGGAAACCATTTTTTCTCATCCCCCACCCGGTGACCCCTCCAGTTAAAGGGGAGCCCTTGGGCCAGCTCACCCCAAAAATTGGGACCTCAAAACCCTCCCCCCGCGGCAAGGGGGCTTCCATAAAGGGGGGACCAGAATAAGCGAAAGATCCTTTTTCCAAAACCCGATAAAAGGCCCTCTTTGGGAAAAGACGCCCAGGCATATCAAAAATTTCCTGCTTTGGGAAAAATTTTAAATCCCCCCCACCCTGACTACTGCAGTACTCTGCAGTAGGAAGGTACTGGGCACCCTCTTAGTCTCACCCTCAGCAGGTGGCGAGGTGCTGCACCCCACTATTAAATGTCTGCCTACCACCACCAATGTAACGACTGTGGAAGCAGTTCCTACAGCAAATTACCCACAGGGAATTCTATCAAACCCCGCAGTCCCCTCGGGGTTGGTTTCACTGACTAGTTAAACCCCCACCCCCCAAACACTTCATCAGCTGGAGCCGGAGGATCCTTCAGGAGCAGTTGGGCAGTATTCCTGATCCCATGCAGATCCTTGCACAGACAAACGCTGTGAGTAGACCGCGACGAGCTCTCGGCACTCTGTGGGGGGGACACTTGACTCCCTAAAAACAAGACAGAGTTGGGCACCGCCCCGCATCAACGACGGAGATGGCGACACCTACATATCCCCTGACATGCCATCCCTCAACGCGAATGAAGGAGTGAAGGCCGCCCTGTTACCGATGGCGATCTCTCTCAGGCGGCGGCGCTGCTCCGTCCTCAGTTTCGTCTGCCGCTGCACAGATCACCCACGGCTCCGAATGTTCGGCTGGAGCATGTCTACCCGACGGAGAGAGTTGCTCTTCACCAGAAGTGCCGCAGTGGCCACCTCTTACAGGTAGCATCGGTTTGCAGGACATCTGCATCCATGCTCAAGTATGTGACGCCCTTGCAGGTGTGTGAGTCATCTTCCCTATGTTGAACTATTCTAACTTGGCCAGAGAACTCGCCCCGACACCGCATCGACGCACGGTGGTGCGAGTACGACCGCCGTCAGAGGAGGCCCTGATGGCCCCACACAGTGTCGTCGCCTTTTGGGATAACAACGATCAGCGACATGAGTGCGGACCCAGGAGTAATGAAGAAGTGTACCAAAGCCAGGATGTCAGATCATGGCACAGTGTCGAAGCCCAGGAGTATAGACCCTGGCCCTTCCTAGGATATTACATCCTCGTTGCGGTATATCTCGGTGTATGCCGGGAGCCTCCTGCGAGAAGTCATGTTGTGCCCTGCTTTAGGGCCCAGCAGGGGGAGAAGTTATAACCTCTCCTGTAGCTATGGAAGGCCCTCAGGACAGATGCCCATCTGGACAGATAGATGCTCATCTGCATGACAACCTGCTCGTAGGTCAGGACCAGTGAGCTCCTAAGGGTGAGTCTGGGGAAGAAGGCTTGTGGAGGCCGGATTGGGCTGCTGTGACGAATGATGGTCATGAAGGAGACGGAGTCCCTCCCGAGCACATCAGACATGGGAATTGCTGCTGAGTGCACCAAGCAATGCACATGAAAACATTTTTTGTGTAATGCAAAATGGGCGAACCATGTGTATTATTGTATTAACAAACACAGGTCAGTCCTGCAGGTGTTACTATGGTAACTAGAAGAGGTAGCCGACAGTCCCAATTA
>NC_051395.1:39366377-39373877 GCF_015228065.2 Penaeus monodon | reverse complement strand
GAATGAAGCTTCTTCATGAAAACTAGTCCAGGTTTGAACAAATGTTGTAAGCCCGGTTGATAAGTGTAGTAAGGTTGTTAAGCTTGTAAATATGAGGAATATAGCTGAGATAATGGAGTCCGAGGCCAGTGAATGTAGGTTTCCTATAGGTACTGGTGAAGAACAATTATTACGACAAATTTATGCAAGTATCAAGAAATGATAGTTTATTATTTTGTTCAATTTCACAAGTGAATGTAATGTTAGGGTGTTGTGAATTCAAGTATGAAAGGAAAGGTTAATGTGAGAGGGGTCGTTAAAAAGTAAGAAAGTACATCCATGTAACGACGGTAAAATATAGGTTTGAAATTAGCAGGACAATATTAACCAAGCTTGTTCAGGGTTTGGCAAAGGATGTATTGGCGTAACAGGGCCAAGTGGTGATCCCATTGCTACACCGTCTATTTGCGTGTAAATAGAGTCATTAAAGCTAAAACACTGAATTGTGTAGCAGCTATAATCCAATAGTTTTCTTATAAACTGTCTTATTCAGCCCGTACAAGTTTAAGAGTGATGAGGCAGTTTTGTTTGTAATTTTTGTCAGTGGTTTCTTTAAGAGGAACATTGGTAAATAATGATTCTATGTCAAAACTTCCCATAGTGACAGGTCGTAGTGGTTTTAAGGGCACAGATTTCTTGATAAACGAGAAGAGTTTTCTATAGTATATTCATTTGTGGTTAATGGGGTGATGATCGTTAACTAAGAATTTAGCAACATTATAGTTGAAGGTACCAATAGCAGAAATTATGGGGCGTAGTGTTGCCAATTTTATGAATTTTGGGAAGGCCATATAAAGACCAGGTTTGGAGCCAGATGTAGTTAAAAGGTTGTAAGTGATTTCCCGATAGATGTTCTTATCGAGCCGTAAAAGTCTGTTTAATTTGTCTTCTAATTTTAGTAGATGAGTAGCAGTGTCAGACATAATTGGTTTAAATTTGGAGGTGTCATTAACTATAGTTTTAAGCTTATTGGGGTAGTAAATCTTTGTTTAGGATAACACTCCACGACTTATCTGTTTGGTGATGATGAGTTTTTTATCATCTTTTAAGGTTTGTAAGGTGTAAGGAAGGGTGTGTGGTCATGGTTGCTTTTGATATGATTTTGAATTTCTTAAAAGTGTCGTGTGCCACAATAGAAATGTTGTTGGTGATATGATTCCATCTTTCTTTATAAATCTCACATTCTTTATAGTGTGACATAGGTATTCAGAACAAAGAAAGAACTAATTATAGGAAATGATACTGGGTGGCATACAATAATCCAAAAATAAAGAAAGGGCTTCTTTTTATTCATCTAATAATATTCTATTAGAAAGTTGAAAATAACCTTATTCTCGTCCACCTTTTTGTTTAGGTCAATTTCTAGTTTAGTTAGCTTCTTCTTATGTCTGAGATCAATGTTACATAATTTCTTATTTATATTTTTCCCAAATGATAGATAACAATCCTTTGGAATCGAAAAGGGAGACGAGAAGTAAATAGAGTAATGTCATCCTCCAGTTTCTTTTTGATGTTAGGAATCTTTTTCTTTTGTTTATTTATTTTCCAATCCAAAAGATCGAAGCACCATGAACGATATGTCCTGGTGGTTTGGAATGTGGGACAATACACTCTAAATTTAATAAAATCAGGTAAAGTTCCATAGGATTTACAATGCTTCAAGGAATTTTAAGCCCTTTTTCCACCTTCCTGGAAGGGAAAGGAATCTTTTCAATTTTCCTGTAGAGGTTCCAGGTATTTCTTCCGTACTTCTTTAGTATGTAATGTGTTATAGAAGAGTCCGTGGAAACGAATTCTTATCAGGAAGAGGAAAACCAACACGGCTGAGAAGAACTTCAATTTTCAATTACAAACGTTTCGGAAAATGCAATCTCCATCATCAGTGCTAAAAAAAAACCGGAAAAATTAAATTTAATACAAAAATAATAATAACGCAAGTAAAACAATACGAAAAATCATTACTGCCACAGACAAAAAGGGCAGTGTAGCAAATAACAGGTACTAACCAAAAATGGGTGGTTGGCAGTTTACCATGGTAACAGGGTGGTTGCAGTGGAATTATTGTTTAGTTTGGTTTCATAGTTCGGGTGTGGAGTGATTCTGCTATGATCAGGTCAAATCTGTTTAAGGTGGGAGGTCAAGATTTTAAAAATCAGTATTGCTAAAAGGGTGATTGTGGAGGGTGAGAGTGCTCTCTGATTGCTGAGAAGATGGATTGTTCAGCTGTAGGCCGGTCCTGATTGACTTGCCTTTGTGTTCGAGAATGCGGTGACGGAGCCTCGTGAGGTTGAACCCACGTACCTAGCCTGACAGCTAGGACAAGTAAATAGGTAAACCACATTCGAACTAAGTTCAGAGTCACACTTTTCTTTTTTCTTTAGAAATTTCCGATAGTGTTAGAATTGTAAAAAACAAACCGAAAACATATCTGAGGATAGCATTGTCTGAGAATTTTTTAGTGATTTTCTGAGATCAAAACTAAGACCGCCCATGTATGGAAGTTTTATATATTTGATGTCTTTGTTGACTGTGGTTGTTGTTGGTTTTAGGTAGAATTTATGACACAGAAAATTGCGTAGTGCTTTGTAGAACAGATAAGATGGGTACCCATTTGAAGCGAATATTCCTTTAGGAATGAAGCTTTTTTCATGAAAAAGTCCGGTTGAACAAATGTTGTAAGCCCGGTTGATAAGTGTATAAGGGTTGTTAAGCTTGTAAATTGGAGGAATATAGCTGAGATAATGGAGTCCGAGGCCATTGAATGTAGGTTTCCTATAGGTACTGGTGAAGAAACAATTATTACGAAAATTTATGCAAGTATCAGAAATGATAGTTTATTATTTTGTTAAATTTCACAAGTGAATTTAATGTGGGTGTTTGTGAATTCAAGTATGAAAGGAAAGGGTTAAATGTGAGAGGGGTCGTTAAAAAGTAAGAAAGTATCATCCATGTAACGACGGTAAAATATAGGTTTGAAATTAGCAGGACAATTATTTAACCAAGCTTGTTTCATGGTGGCAAGGAATGTATTGGCGTAACAAGGCCAAGTGGTGATCCCATTGCTACACGTCTATTTGCGTGTAATAGAGTCATTAAAGCTAAACACTGAATTGTGAGCAGCTATATCCAATAGTTTCTTATAAACTGTCTTATTCAGCCCGTACAAGTTTAAGAGTGATGAGGCAGTTTTTGTTTTGTTAATTATGTCAGTGGTTTCTTTAAGAGGAACATTGGTAAATAATGATTCTATGTCAAACTTGCCATAGTGACAGGTCGTAGTGGTTTAAGGCACAGATTTCTTTGATAACGAGAGAGTTTTCTATAGTATATTCATTTGTGGTTAATGGGGTGATGATCTTAACTAAGAATTTGCAACATTAGTTGAAGGTACCAATAGCAGAATTATGGGCGTAGTGGTTGACCAATTTTATGAATTTGGGAAGGCCATATAAAAGACCAGTTTGGAGCCAGATGTAGTTAAAAGGGTTTGTAGTGATTTCACCGATAGATGTTCTTATCGAGCGTAAAAGTCTTTTTAAATTTTTGTCTTCTAATTTTTAGTAGATGAGTACAGTGCCCAGACATAATTGGTTTAAATTTGGAGTGTCATTAACTATAGTTTTTAAGCTTATTGTGGTAGTCATCTTTGTTTAGGATACAACTCCACGACCTTTATCTGGTTTTGGTGTTGATGATGTTTTTATCATCTTTTAAGGTTTGTAAGGGTGTAAGAAGGGGTGTGGATCATGTTTGCTTTTGATATGATGTTTGAATTTCTTAAAAGTGTCGTGTGCCACAATAGAAATGTTTTGGTGATATGATTCCATCTTTCTTTATAAATCTCACATTTTCTTTATAGTGTGACATAATTTTTCAAAACAAGAAAAAATTGATTATGGAAATGGTACTCGGTGGCATACAATAATCCAAACCTAAAGAAAGGACTTCTTTTTGTTCATCTGATAATATTCTATTAGAAAAGTTGAAAATAACCTTATCTTGTCCACCTTTTTGTTTAGGTCAATTCCTAGTTTTGCTAGCTTCTTCTTATGTCTGAGATCAATGTTACATAATTTCTTATTTATATTTTGCCAATGATATATAACAATCCTTTGGAATCGAAAAGGAGAACAGGGGAAAGTAAATAGAGTAATGTCATCCTCCAGTTTCTTTTGATGTTAGGAATCTTTTTTTTTTGTTTATTTATTTCCCAATCCAAAAGATCGAAGCACCATGAACGATATGTTCCTGGTGGTTTGGAATGTGGGACAATACACTCTAAATTTAATAAATCAGGTAAAGTTCCATAGGATTTACATGCTTCAAGGAATTTTAAGTCTTTTTCACCTTCCTGGAACGGAGGAATTCTTTTCAATTTCCTGTAGAGGTCCAGGGTATTCTTGCCGTACTTCTTTAGTATTAATGTTGTTATAGAAGAGTCCCGTGGGAAACGAATTCTTATCAGGAAGAGGAAACCAACACGGCTGAGAGAACTTCATTTTTCATTACAAACGTTTCGGAGAATGCAATCTCCATCATCATGCTAAAAAAAAACCGGAAAATTAAATTTAATACAAATAATAATACGCAAAGTAAAACAATACGAAAAATCATTAACTGGCCACAGACAAAAAAGGCAGTGTAGCAAATAACAGGTACTAACCAAAATGGGTGGTTGGCAGTTTACATGGGAAACAGGGTGGTTGGCAGTGGAATTATTGTTAGTTGTGGTTTCATAGTTCGGGTGTGGAGTGATTCTGCTATGATCAGGTCAAATCTGTTAAGGTGGGAGGTCAGATTTTGAATCAGTATTGCTAAAAGGTGATTGTGGAGGTGAGAGTGCTCTCTGATTGCTGAGAAGGATGGATTGTTCAGCTGTAGGACGGTCCTGATTGGGCTTGCCTTTGTGTTCGAGAATGCGGTGACGGAGCCATCGTGAGGTTGAACCCACGTACCTAGCCTGACAGCTAGGACAGTAAATAGGTAAACCACATTCGAACTAGTTCAGAGTCACACTTTTCTTTTTTCTTTAAGAAATTTCCGATATGTTAGAATTGTAAAAACAAACCGAAAACATATCTGAGGAAGCATTGTCTGAGAATTTTGTTTAGTGATTTTCTGAGATCAAAACTAAGACCGCCCATGTATGGAAGTTTTATATATTTGATGTCTTTGTTGACTGTGGTTGTTGTTGGTTTTAGGTAGAATTTATGACACAGAAAATTGCGTAGTGCTTTGTAGAACAGATAAGATGGGTACCCATTTGAAGCGAAATATTCCTTTAGGAATGAAGCTTCTTCATGAAAACTAGTCCAGGTTGAACAAATGTTGTAAGCCCGGTTGATAAGTGTAGTTTAAAGGGTTTTTAAGCTTGTAATATGAGGGAAAATAGCTGAGATAATGAGTCCGAGGCCAGTGAATGTAGGTTTCCTATAGGTACTGGTGAAGAAACAATTATTACGAAAATTTATGCAAGTATCAAGAAATGATAGTTTATTATTTTGTTCAATTTCACAAGTGAATTTAATGTTGGGGTGTTGTGAATTCAAACGAAACGTTTGTAATTGAAAAATGAAGTTCTTCTCAGCCGTGTTGGTTTTCCTCTTCCTGATAAGAATTCGTTTCCCACGGGACTCTTTCTATAACACATTACATACTAAAGAAGTACGGCAAGAATACCCTGGACCTCTACAGGAAAATTGAAAAGAATTCCTTCCGTTCCAGGAAGGTGGAAAAAGACTTAAAATTCCTTGAAGCATGTAAATCCTATGGAACTTTACCTGATTTTATTAAATTTAGAGTGTATTGTCCCACATTCCAAACCACCAGGACATATCGTTCATGGTGCTTCGATCTTTTGGATTGTGAATAAATAACACAAAGAAAAAGATTCCTAACATCAAAAGAAACTGAGATGACATTACTCTATTTACTTCCTCTGTCTCCCTTTTCGATTCCAAAGGATTGTTATCTATCATTGGCAAAATATAAATAAGAAATTATGTAACATTGATCTCAGACATAAGAAGAAGCTAGCAAACTAGGAATTGACCTAACAAAAGTGGGACAAGATAAGGTTATTTTCAACTTTTCTAATAGAAATATTATCAATTGAACAAAAGAAGTCCTTTCTTTAGGTTTGGATTTATGTAAAGCCACCCAGTACCATTTCCCATAATCAATTTTTTCCTTTGTTTGAAAAATTATGTCACACTATAAAGAACTGTGAGATTTTAAAGAAGATTGAATCATATCACCAACAACTTTCTATTGTGGCACACGACACTTTTAAGAAATTCAAACATCATATCAAAGCAACCATGATCCACACCCCTTCCTTACACCCTTACAAACCTTAAAAGATGATAAAAGCATCATCACCAATAAAGGTCGTGGAGTTGTTATCCTAAACAAAGATGACTACCACAATAAGCTTAAAACTATAGTTAATGACACCTCCAAATTTAAACCAATTATGTCTGACACTGCTACTCATCTACTAAAATTAGAAGACAATTAACAGACTTTACGCTCGATAAGAACATCTATCGGTGAAATCACTTACAACCTTTTAACTACATCTGGCTCCAAACCTGGTCTTTTATATGGCCTTCCCAAAATTCATAAATTGGTCAACCACTACGCCCATAATTTCTGCTATTGGACCTTCAACTATAATGTTGCTAATTCTTAGTTTAAGATCATCACCCCATTAACCACAATGAATATACTATAGAAAACTCTTTCTCGTTTATCAAAGAAATCTGTGCCCTTAAACCACTACGACCTGTCACTATGGCAATTTTTGACATAGACATTATTTAAACCAATGTTTCCTCTTAAGAACCACTGACATAATTACAAACAAAACTGCCTCATCACTCTTAAACTTGTACGGGCTGAATAAGACAGTTTATAAGAAACTATTGGATATAGCTGCTCACAATTCAGTTTGTTTAGTTTTAATGACTCTATTTACACGCTAAATAGACGGTGTAGCAATGGGATCACCACTTGGCCCTTGTTACGCCAATTACATTCCTTTGCCACCATGAACAAGCTTGGTTAAATAATTGTCCTGCTAATTTCAAAACTATATTTACCGTCGTTACATGGATGATACTTTCTTACTTTTTAACGACCCCTCTCACATTAAACCCTTTCCTTCATACTTGAATTCACAACACTCCAATATTAAAATTCACTAGTGAAATTGAACAAATAATAAACTAATTTCTTGATACTTGTATAAATTTTCATAATAATTGTTTCTTCACCAGTACCTATAGAGAACCTACATTTACTGCCTCGGACTCCATTATCTCAGCTATATTCCTCATATTACAAGCTTAACACTTACTACACTTAGCAACCGGGCTTACAACATTTGTTCAACCTGGACTAGTTTTCATGAAGAAGCTTCATTCCTAAAGGAATATTTCGCTTCAAATGGGTACCCAT
>NC_051395.1:39351029-39356277 GCF_015228065.2 Penaeus monodon | reverse complement strand
TTTCTCACCTCCAGCAATGTCCAAACCTGTAACCAAGGAAGGAATCTGATCATTCAAGCAGCACAGCTTGTTTCCAGGCTCCACTGAAGGAAATTCTGATGGCCTCAGCTTCACCAGTTCCTGAGCTGCTTCATGTTTTCGCTGAAGACTCCAAGAGGTACTGGTCCGCAGGTCTTCGACTTCATGATGGAGGAATTCGTTCTCTCAGGCTTCACCATGGGCTCCTGCGCTGCTTCGAGTGTTTTGCGCTTGAAGGACTCTCACAGAGGTACTGGGTCCGTCATTTCAGTCGATCGGGACTTGTCTCAGTGTTCGCCATGACCCCTCGCACTTCGAGTGTTTCATGCATAGACTCCCAAGGCACACCTCCTCTTCCCTCATTCTGTGAAACACCCTGGAATGGTCACTGGAGGGACAAGGAGATTTGAAGTGTACCCGTAAGGTAGCCACAACCAGCCTATGGTCAATGCTACAGAACTCGGCAGTTCTGGAGGATCCTTCAGCGAATGCTGACAAGAATGTGATCCATCTCCTTAGCCATAGTACCCGATCACTAAACTATGTCCAATGATGCAGGTTGGAGCAATGATACCAGGAGCCAGAAGTCCTCAATCTCTGGGACCTAGTGAAGTCCTGGAGGCTGTTCTCGCTACTGAGATCAGTTCACGAGCCATGGGAACCGACAGACATCTCGTAGCCAGTTCGATAACAATCGGATACCGCATTGAAGTCGCACATAACAATCCAAATGTCTTGCCTGGGACATGTGTTTGCCACAGACGCGAGTTTGACGTAGAATGCCTCTTTCTCATCGAGTTTGCAAAAATCAGTAGGAGCGTACAAGCAACAAGAGACACGCAGGCAAAAACATGCTTCAGTCTCAATGCCATAATCCGCTCGTCAACCGTTGTTACCGAGGGATGAAGTCAAATGGAGAAGGCTACACCCTAGAGATGATGACCACCCATACTGATCGTGCCGCTGCCAGGTCTTTTCATCTCGGAGAAGGCAACCACTTAACTCCCAACTGCTTCAGTTCTCTCGAGAGCAAGAATAACCGTTCATCCCGCCGTAAGGATCGGATGTTCCAAGCTCCTACCCGTTCAACTTGCTTGAGGTTAAGCCTTGTGCAGCCGCTGGGTATGAGAACCTATCCCCCAATCAGACGGTTAGATGTTAATAACAATATTAAGACTGATAAAAAAACAATAATGATAATGCTGATAACAATAGTGATAATAATATATATGATAATAATTATAATGATAATGAAAAAATAATAATGAAAATAATAACAATAATGATAATGATAATAAAAATGAAACAATGATAATGATGATAATAACGATTATAATAGTGAGAGTAATAACGATGATCATAATGACAATAATAATAATGATAACAATGATAGTAATAAAAGTAATAATAATAATGATAAAGATATAGTAATAATGATAATAATAATATAAATAATAATAGAAATAATAACAACAACAACAACAAAACAACAACAATAATAATAATAATAATAACAGTCTTGGTGATGATGATGATGATGATGATGATGATGATGATGATGATGATGATGATGATGATGATGATGATGATGATGATGATGATGATGATGATGATGATGATGATGATGATGATAATAATAATAATAGTTTAGTAATAATAGTTGTAATCATAACAATAAAAATAATAACAATAATAGTATTAGTAATGATGATGATAATGGTGATGGTGATGGTGATGATGATGATGATGATGATGATAAATAACCACAACCACAAAATATAACCACAAAAACAAGAATAACAATAACAACAATGATAGTAATAAAAATGGTAAAAATGATGATAGTAATGATAATAATAATAATATGAGTGACAATGACCATAAAGATGATAATAATAATAATAATTATAATAGCAATAATAATATCAATAATAATATTAATAATAATTGTAATGATGATATTGATTATAAAGATATTAATACTATTGGTAATAAAATAATAATAATAATAAGATGATTATTATGATAATCATATTAGTAATAATAATAATAATAATAATATTGACAGTAATAATAATAGTGATAATGATAATGATAATGATAATAATAATAATAGTAATAATAATAATAGTAATAATAATAATAATAGTAATAATAATAGTAGTAATGAAAATGATAATAATAATTATCATAATAAAAATGACAATAATAATGATGATGGTGATGATGATGATGATAATAATAATAATAATAATAATATAATAATAATAATAATAATAAATGTCAACCGTTGTCTAGTTAGAGATGCTTTCCCTAGAGTGTGACTGTGAGGGAAGATTCCTCTTCAGCCGCAATGCTGAACAGGTTGAAATATATATGTGTAAATATAGACAACCTCATAAACACCACACACACACACACACACACACACACGCACACACACACACGCACACACACACACACCACACACACACACACACACACACACACACACACACACGCACACACGCACACACATACTCGGCGAGTGGCAGAGCGGAAGAGGGTGAGGAAAAGCGAGTGAGGAAGCGAAAGGTAGGAAGAGGAGGGGTTGCCACTTTTTCTGTTGAAAATCTATAATGATAATAATGATTGCACTCATATTACTGATAATAATGATGAAAATAATACTGAATTAATAATAACTACTATGACAATTACTACTAATGATGATAATGTTTATGAAGATAATGATGATAATTATGATGGTAAAAACAGTGAAAATGAAAATGATAATGATAAAGATAATGATGATGAAAATGATATAATAATAATAATAACGATAATAATAATAACAATAATAATAATAATAATAATAATAGTATTAATAGTAATAATAATAATAATGATAATTAATAATAATAATGAGGATAATAATAATAATAAGAAGAAGAAGAATAGAATAAAAAATAATGATAATAATAACTAAAATTATGATAATAATAATGATAATAATAACAACAACAACAACAACAACAACAACAACAACAACAACAACAATAATAATAATAATAATGATAATAATAATAATAATAATAATAATGATAATAATATTAATAATAATGAAAATAATGATAATAATAATGATAATGATAATGATAATGATAATAATAATAATAATAATGTGGTGTATCAACTAAGGGCATCCGTGGCCACTACTGACCCCCTTCCCTTTTGCTAGTAAGGGGCATAAGTCTGTATCTGAAATATCCCCTCGTGTACAGATCCCCCTGAAGGTGTGGTAGCGTGGAGGGGGGGGGGAAGAGAACTCTGCATGAAAACTACTTGGGGCAAGTTCCAGTATGTATCCACTTAATGTTCACTTAAATTAATCATTAAACAAACAAGCAAGAAAAACATGAAAATACTAATATATAAAACCAGCAAAACAATAGAATACAAAAAGGGCCTTATGGTTATTATAAAGCTGCCGTGCACAAATAAAAGCAATTTCAAAATCAAGTGCTAAGCTAAAGGCTTGCACTAACTACTGAAAAAAAGAGTCCTAGATGATCCTTAGGTAAAAGACCTTTAAATAATATTTTTAAAAATCTCTAAAACACGGCGGCATAGAAACACTGAAGGTGCATCTCAAAGGAACGTAAAACAAAAACAAACAAACAAAAAAATAAGGCAAAGGCTTAGAGTAAACAAAAGTAGAAGAATAAAAGCAAACACAAGAATAAAACCAAGTCCTGAGGGGACAGTGAATAAAAATAATAAATAGAAGTAAAACCATTAAAATGACATTGCAAGGTATCACTAAATGAACATGTTTTCTTATAAGGAACAGAGATCACGTCCAGCTCCTATTAAAATAAAAATAACAGGCTCTCAAGACTTAACTTTCCTTTGTGTGGCTGGAGCAATGCCATCCGGTGTTCTCGGGTCAAAAAGAGGGGCAATAAGACACTCTGACTGCTATAGACTGACTGTATTTGGCGGTAAACTGGGTCATATATATACACTCTGTGACGTCATTAGACACATAAAATAATGATTAAGAAAATATCAGATTACAGTTTTAAAATAACACGAAGGTTGTCATAACAAAAATTAAGAGAAAAAAAAATACAAATAAAAGAAAATAAAAACAATTTAGATAATCAAATACGACACTTGAAAAGATGTCGTACCTTCACGTCATGATGACTCAGCAAGCAAAGCAAATAATTTATGATAAAATGGTAAATAAAAGAAATATCTTAAACAGTGATTAGCAATGATAAAATAACCAATAAGAACTGGTAAAGGACAACAGACACGGTAAAGACGAAAGTATATATAAAGGAACAAAGAGAACGACAGGCAGACTAGACAAGACACAGTTTAAAAAAAAGACATAAAACCGCACACGAACGAATACGCGACCATTGGGCGACATATCCGTGGGAGCGAGAGATATTGTAGGATGCTCGCGGGGAGAGTTGCAGAATGAGTGTTCCTTACAATAATAATAATAATAATAATAATAATAATAATAATAGCAACAACAACAACAGTAATAATAATAATTATGATAATAATAATAATAATAATAATAATAATAATAATAATAATAATAATAATAATAATAATAATAATAATAATAATAATAACAATAAAATAATAATGATAGTGATAATGATAACAATAATGATAATGATGATAATAATAATACAGATGATAATAATGGTAATAATAGTAACAATCATAATAATAACATCAGCAATAAAAATAACAACCACAATAACAAAGAAATATCAATAATGATAATGGTTATAATGATAATGAAAATAATAATATATAGTATAATAACACAAAAATATATTATAATAATAACATAAAGATATTAATGTTGCAGTGATAAAGATAATAATGACAATAACAAAAATAACGATGAGATTGGTAAAAATGATTATTGTAATGATTATCAAGATCACTGTAATAATTATGATATTGATAATTATTACTATGATGATGATAATAATGATAAAAAAGATAATGATAATAATATTAATGACAATGGTAATATCAATACTACTACTACTTCTAATAATAATAATAATAATAATAATAATAATAATAATAATAATAATAATAATAATAATAATAATAATAAAAACAACAATGATGATAATGGTAACAATAATATAATAATCATGATAATATAAAATAATAATAATAAAATAAAAAAAAAAAAAAAAATAAA
>NC_051395.1:39339483-39343916 GCF_015228065.2 Penaeus monodon | reverse complement strand
ATAATTAAAATATAATATTAAATAATTAAATGAAAAAAAAAAAAACATATAATATACTATAAAATATTAAAAAAATTTTTGGATATTTAATATTAGTATATATATATATAAAATTTATTAAAATACTATAAAAATATATATATATATATATAAATATATAATAATATATATAAAAAGTTTAAATATATAAATATATATATATATATTATTATTTTATTATATTAATATTATTATATTTTTTATTATTTTATATTTATAATATAATTATATATATAAATAATATATTATATTATAATATATATATATATATATATATATATAATTGATAATATAATATGTACATATAAAATTAATATATAATATGTATAATATTATATTAAAACCAATCTAATTTTTTTTAAATTTTTTTTTATTATTATATATAATATTTTATTTTATATCTATATTATTTTATATAATTTTTATTATTTACAAATATCTATAATATATATATATATATATATTATTTATTTTTTTAAATATAAATATTTTATAATATATAATATGATATTATATATATATATATATGTATATATAATATATAATATATATATATATATATAATATTATATATATATATAATATATAATAATATCTATACTATATAGGGTATATATATGATATAAAATTTAAAATATATATAAATATATTATATTATATATATATATATTATTATATAATATATATTATATATATAATATATTATATAATAAATATATATAATATTATATATATATATATATTTTATATGTATATATATATATATATATATATATATATATTATATATATATATATATATATATATATATATATATATATATATATATATATATATTTATTTGTGAATGTATATATATAATATAGGTAGATAGATAGATAGATAGATATATAGATATACAGATATATAACATATATATGTTATATATATATATATATATATATATATATATATATATATATGTTATATATATATATATATATATATATATATATATAAATATATGTAAATATATATATATATATATATATATATATATATATATATATATATATATATAAACTATACATCTCATACACACACACACATACATACAATCATCTATCTATCTTTAGATAGATAGATAGATAGAGAGACAGAGGCATAGAGAGAGCGAGCGAGAGAGAGAGAGAGAGAGGTAAAAAAAAAAAAAAGAGTGAGAGAGTGAGAGAGAGGAGAGAATGATAGAGCGAGCGTTGGAGAGAGATGAGGTCTGGACATACAGTGCCACTGCAATAATACCAATACTCGCGCACAACAATTTTCCACTTACATGCATCTTCACATGAAATAATTACATGTTAGAAGCAGAGTCTAATTAATGTGGTATTTCTCAAAACGGGAACACAGCATTTGTGACCTGGGTTTGGTTAGACGAGCGGCAAACCGTAATTTCAGCAAAATGTTCATAATAATCGTTCCACAATGCTTTGTCCTTGAAAATCATGAATGAAAATCACAAATGATATTCATTTGTCCATATTTCATTTCTCTTAAAACAGTTTATTGATCTTAGTAAATGCCATCTTTTTTCAAAAGGCGTTCTTTATACGAATGCATTTTTAATGCATGTACGCAGATTTCAACATCCGAATCTCCTCTACCTAGAACGATTCAGAATCGAATGTTTGATAAAAAGTTGATAAATTCTCCTCTCTTACTCCCTGACAGGAACTAGTGCGCTATATATCAAGTAAAACAATTCTGGAGCGAGTGGGATCTCAGATCTGATTTCCACAGCGCCAGTAGATGACGTATGATACAGAACGGACTTGGAAATAATATCCTACGTCTCTGTACATCCTAGCTCAGTCAATATACAGGGAATGTGTATATAATAAGAGCATTTTCGTTTTTACTGAACTTAATATTAAAGTAAAGGACTTCATTATCCATTTCATTTGAACTTATTCATTAAATCATTGATTGTTATTGGTATCTTACTCGAACTTCTTCCAAATAATTTTCATGTGAACTTCTGCTCATCGGGCAACCACTTTCTGCGAAAATCTTTAAAGAAGACTGATAAATATCCTCATACACTGTGACAGCTCTGGCATGAAGCTATACTTGATATATACTATACAAAGTTATACTGATATTTAACATATACTAGTATGTAAGCGTGAATCTTACCGATGTTTCCTCAAGAGAGTAAATATGTGTTTCAAGATGAGTCAGTATCTTCATAGAACTGATTTTGATTTTGATTAAGTGATGGTGAAAAAAAGAAAATTTAATTTATCAAGTTATCAAGAGTCCTAATTGTAATGGTAAATACGTGCGATATGTCGGCATAAAAATGTAAACAAAAGCGATAACTTATAATTTCTACGATTAAATTTCAAATACATACAAGATCAAACAACAATGATGAATGTAGCTTTAAAAGACAATTAATGAATAAAATGTATCCGCAAGGGAAAAGTGCAATCCGTTTCAAGACATGATAAGCAAAATGCAAAAGTAAAGGGAGTCAAATACTCTGTTTACAAACAAGAAAGCATCACACAGGAATATTTATTGAACTCTGTATGTATATACTGCAATTAACGTCACGCAATAGTGTTGAGATATTGCATATCATAGTACAAATTTTGACAGTTTTATTGGAGTGTAGATCATGAGCCTGTTGTTTATGAGGCTTTGTGTCGAAACTTTAAAGAGAGAACACATCATTTGCCAGCCTTTTCGGGCTCAACTTAACGCTCGCAACGCACACAAAAACACAAACACACACATAAATACACACACATACACACACATAAACACACATGTGTGTGTATTTACATACGAGTATCCATCTCTTTATTCTATACACACAGACACACACACACACACACATATATATATGTGTGTGTGTGTTTGTGTGTGTGTGTGTGTGTGTGTGTGTGTGTGTGTGTGTGTGTGTGTGTGTGTGTGTGTGTGTGTGTGTGTGTGTGGTTGTGTGTGTGTGTGTGTGTGTGTGTGTGTGTGTGTGTGTGTGTGTGTGTGTGTGTGTGTGTGTGTGTGTGTGTGTGTGTGTGTGTGTGTGTGTGTGTGTGTGTGTGTGTGTGTGTGTGTGTGTGTGTGTGTGTGTGTGTGTGTGTGTGTGTGTGTGTGTGTGTGTGTGTGTGTGTATGTGCGCGCGCGCGTGTGTGTGTGTGTGCGTGTGTGTATACACAAACACACACACACATACAAACGCACACACACACACACACACACACACACACACACACACACACACACACACACACATATATATATATATATATATATATATATATATATATATATATATATATATATATATATATATATGTATATCATCACCATCAAGGACAGATAGTTCAGAGTTGAACAGCTGTAGTCCTTTTCACTATTTTTCTCCATCCGTTTCTGTCATCTGCCAGCCTTTTCGCTTCAACCATAGACAGACCACTAATTTCTTGGATGTTCTCACTATACCTGGCTATAGGCCTTCCCTCTCCTCTATTTCCCATGGCCATGCCCATTAGCAAGATGCTCTCAAGAGTCTCCCCGTAGCACATGCTTCAGAAGAGCTAATTTTCTACTTTGCAGGATGTTAAGCAATCTGTCAGTGGTATTGATTCTGTTCAGAATTTTATAATTTTCTCTGTCCAGCTTATTCTGGTAATCGTCTATAGCACAACAATTCAAAACTTTTGATGGCGCTTTTGAGTACCCAGAATTCAGAACCATATGATGCAATTGAGAAGACTAGGGCGTTCAGGATTCTCAACTTAGTTTGAAGACTAATGCTCTTGTCTTCCCAGATGTTAGTGAAAGCTATTGTGGCTTTTTTTGGCTATTGTTCGTTTGATCTCAGGTGTGTCAACCTATTTGTTGGTGAGAACAACAGCCTCTCTGTAACTGTGATGTTTGCCATGCCATTGTCACTTGTCAGTATTCGTCTTTGGAACTTCATGATAGTCTTTTTGGCATTACTTTTTTCTTTTATTCTAACCACTAGTTCTTGTAATACTTCCTTGCTGCCGGCAACAAGGGCTACAACGTCAGCATATCTTGGTTGGTAATTTGATGTCAGCCTACCATTACATTCCATTCAAAATTCTCTAGAGTGTCTCATGATGGATTCTGAGTAATTATTGAAGAGATGGGGTGAAAGGATGCAACCCTGCTTTAAACCTTGATTAATTTCGAACCATATGCTGAATTTACTGTTGTTATTGATGATCGTATATATATTCAATCAGATAAATCGGACGTGCAGGATAACCCATCTCATTCATATTATTTCAAAGGATGTTATGGTCAACTGTTATTGAATGCCTTATTATAATCGATATAACATAAAAAATTGTCGTTTTATGGTCATTTGTAGTTCTGAA
>NC_051395.1:39327726-39330226 GCF_015228065.2 Penaeus monodon | reverse complement strand
AAAGTACTGACCATTATTTGAGAAAAGGAATGAAAAAGCCAGTGCGTCATGGGGAAGTATAGCACGTCTCGTGACATGACAAACCAGGGATAGTTTGCTGTAAAAAGTTAGTTTTCCTTTAACAGAATGAGTTCTCCTATTTTAAGCACAAATCCTCCTCGCCAAAGCTACTTAAGAGAATTATATCTAATTTTAACTAATCCCGGAACTTCTAAGTTGCACTCCTCCTCCCCAAAGGTCTCGGTAGAAAAAAAATAAATAAGATCCTGTAATGGAAGCCAATTCGATGTGACCTTCCTATATTAGACTCATAACTCTGAATGGGTTTCCTTTCCTACAATTATCTGACGTTACTTCTGCTTTTTGCATTATCCATTCCCAAGTACTAGTCGATACACAAGCTCAGGTCATGACTGTCAGAAGGTTCATATAATGCTTCTTTTCATTGCATAGTCAGTTCTATGGCTTTCTTGGCAAATTATGTGTTGGTTTAAAAAAAAGTGATGTGAAGCTCACTGAATGGGCTCCTCCATCTCCATCTTGGTGAGTCCTCTCTAACGCCTTTTCTTCGGGGTATACTTCAAGAAATCCAAGAAAAATAAGAATTCTTGTAAGTACATCGAAGGTATGCTTGTGGCTGTAGCAAGCGGTCGCAAGAAATTCTTGACTTGGGATTTTGGAATTCACAGCATTATTTCGATCCGTCTACAGAGACTTAAGACTCACATGTAGAGTGTACGTCAGCAAATACGAATATCGGTGTAATATTCTCAATAATATATAATAGAAAGAGGATACCACTCATATATACAAATCACCAGTTATTTACCAGTTACAAAGACCCGCCCAAAATGCTAGAGCATCGGATGCAGTTGACAATTGGCGACTTCGATAGCAACAAAAAACAACACTATGGAACCAATGTGGTAAGTATATAAGATATCAAAGAAACACAATGGGTGAAGATTTTTATTAATCCAATGTTTCTAGTGTGCTGTTCCAATTAGCCAAAAGAGGCTGTGAGATAAAAAATTTTCGCGTTTCGAAGGTCATTCATTTACGTTTTGAGTTTCGCGAAACACCTTTTTATTTTTTTACATATTATCCCCCTTTTTGGTTTTTACGCTCAAATAACCCCTGCGCTTACTTTTGTGTTTCATGCGTGCGGATTGCAAAAAGTTTGACTCCTTTTGTTTGGGGGGCAGAAGTAACAGGTTTTAGGTTCAGTGAACTGTTATTGGAAAATTTCTTTTGGGGGAATGATATGTCCTTTAAAAAAAAACCAGGGCCGCAATACCACGACACACGAAGCGATATGCACAATGCACATTAACGAACAACCCAAACCACCAACACAAAACAAAAACACACGCAACACAAACACACACAACACACGCACGCACGCGCGCATAATAAAATAAAATATGTATGTACACACCAAAAACACACACAAACACACATACACAACACAAACACAAACACACACCACACCAAACACACGCCCCACGCGCCATACATATATCACAAATATATTATGTACAACACAACACAACACACACACAACACAACACACACACACAACCCCCAATATAATTTTATATTATATATATATATATATATAATTTTATATATAATATATTGATACTAAATAACATACACATATTGGGTGAGGCAAACGCACAAGAAGTCAAATTTTCTTTTTTTAGAGGTACAGTATGTCGAGTGAAGCTAGCCGATGGTGAGTAAATTTTCCCTTTTTTTGCTTGCTTTCTTTAGATTTGCGAAGTTCGGTTCGCCCGGGGGCCCTTTCACTTAGGCCCCGGGCCCGTGTCAGCTTTTTTATGGGTCCATTTGTTGGGCTGACATCGGTCTTACCGTGGCGGTGGGATTTCAGCAGGGCTCTGTACCCGGGGTAAGATCTCGCATAACCTTTTCCAGCACGACGGCTGTGTTCTGTGGGGTTTTTTCTTAGGAAATTTGGGGTTTCACGCAATTTCCCAAATATGTACAGGGGGGCGTTCGGCTCGCCGCAATGCATGCAACACCTCTCTTTCCCTTTATGGTTTTTAAATCTGCCATGCACAGTGGTAACCTAGGCGCATTCTGTGCAGAAGACTTCGGTACCTCTGTTGTTTATTTTTTTTTTTAAAAAAAGGGCAGTGGGTTTATAGCCTGTGGGTCTGATACCCCCTGGCGAGGGGGAAAGTCCCGTTTTTTCTCTGTGAAGCTGCAGGAGGGAAGGGGTTGGCCGTCCCCCCGTACACCCTCCTGAAATTTCGGGTCTGATGTATTTCTGGGATTTGGGGGAAACCCCGGCCCTTTGGCTAATCTGTCAGCAAGCTATTGCCCCGATCCATAAAGGCTGGAACCCAGTTTTTGATAATTCTTTACCCTGAGAAGCATCCTTTGCTATTTTGCGGATGGGTTTTTCAGGAGGGAGATTTTTAGTGGGTGAGCGCTGCTGAAGACAGTCGAGGCTCCTTTTGGAGTCTGTTTGAAT